>NC_141534.1:67962500-68057500 GCF_021556685.1 Rattus norvegicus | reverse complement strand
TGAGGAACTAAGACATTCTGCTTTACTTGTAGATCAATATCTGTAGTATTATAAGAAGACATAGACTGACTGATACCCACCCAAACACTGCAGCCTGAATTCTTCCTAGGAGCTCCACCATCCTTCCACCTGGTCCAGACCAGTAGTCTGATACTTACCCAAATGCTATAGCCTGCAAGACTCCCAGGAGGTTTGCAGTAACCAAGGGCACAAGAGGTCCACAGTAACCAGAGGCACTGGCGGCCTAATCTAATTAGAGACACAGGAGCCCCCCCCCCTTCCAAAGACAAAGCTGCCTACCTCCAAGGAGACCAACCCTAACTCTACCTGCCTCCAAGGAGACCTGTTCCAGTCAGAAACATCCAGGCCAGTTAACACTTGAAGGAACCAAATAGCCAGAGGCAACATCAAAATGCAATTTGATCTGACAAGATCAGAACCCAGTTCTCTCACCACAGCAAACCCAGGGTACACTAACACACATGAAATGCAAGGTAATGACCAAAATACCCGCTCATAAAGATGATAGAGGCCTTTAAGGAGGATATAAAGAACTCACTTAAAGAAATACAGAAAAATACAGATAAACAAGTAGACGTCCTTAAAGAAAAAAATAAATAAATCCCTCAAAGAAATACAAAAAAATACAATCAATCAAGTGAAAAAATTGAACAAAACAGTCCAAGAAGTAAAAATGAAAACAGAAACAATAAAGAAAACACAAGGCAAGGCAACCCTGGAGATGAACAACTTATAAAGGTAATCAGGAGCTACAGATACGAGCATCACCAACAGAAAACAAGAGATAGAAGAGAAAATCTCAGACATAAAAGATATCATAGAAGATATTGACAAAACAGTAAAATGAAATACAAAATTCAGCCCTACAGAGGATACTGGAACAAAATCTCCAACACAAGGAGGGTAACTACACCAAAGAAAACACAAGAAACTGAACACTTCACAAAAAATCCAAAAGAAGAGACTCGGGCACACATAAAACCACTTCCAGCAGCAAAAAAGAAAATCAGGAACTAACAACCATCTCCCTTTAATATCTCTCAACATCAATGGACTCAATTCCCGAAAAGAAAAGACACAGGCTAACAGCCTGGATACCTAAACAGAATCCTACATACAAGAAACACACCTGAAAGTGACAATGACACTTTTACCTCATAGTAAAAAGCTAGCAAAAAGGTTTTCAAGTAAATGGTCCCAAGAAACAAGCTGGAATTGCCATTCTAATAGCCAATAAAATAGAATTTCAACCAAAAGTAATCAAATGGGGAAAGCCACTTCATATCCATCAAAGGAAAAATTCACCAAGTGGAAGTCTTAATCCTGAACATTTATGCCCCAAATGCAAGGACACTCACATTCATAAGAGAAACTGTACTAAACCTCAAAACACATATTGAGCCTCACAAAATAATAATGGGAGATGTCAACACCCCACTCTCACCAATGAACAGGTCACTGAAACAGAAACTAAACAGAGACTCTGTGAAACAGAAGTTATAAACCAAATGAATTTAACAGATATCTACAGAACATTTTATCCAAAATAAGGGAAGATACCTTCTTCTCAGCACCTCATGGATCCTTCTCCAAAATTGATCATATAATGGGACATAAAACAAGCCTCAATGTGAAGATTGGAATAATCCTATGCATTCTCTCGGATCACCGAAGACTAAGGCTAAAGTTCAATACCAACAAAAAGAACAGAAAGCCCACGTACTCATGGAAATTATACAACTCTCTGCTAAATGATAATTTTGTCAGGAAAGAATCAAAGACTTTATAGAATTCAGCAAAAATGAAAACACATCATACCCAAGCTTATAGGACACAATGAAAGCAGTGCTAAGAGGAAATTTCATAGCACTAAGTGTCTTCATAAAGAGATTGGAGAGATCCCATACAAGCAACTTAACAGCACACCTGAAAGCTCTAAGAAGCAAACACACCCAAGGGGAAAAGACTTCAGGAAATAGTCAAATTCAGGGCTGAAATCAACCACTTAGATAAAGAATCAACAAAACCAAGAGCTGGTTCTTTGAGAAAATCAATAAGATAGATAAACCTTTACCCAAACTGAAGGGCACAGAGTCGGTATCCAAATTAACAAGATCAGAAATGAAAAGGGCGCTAGAACAGCAGAACCTGAGGAAATTCCAAAAATCATTAGAACCTACTAGAAAGCCTGTACTCTACAAAACTGAAAAATCTGGATGAAAAGGATGATTTTCTGAACAGATACCACATGCCAAAGTTAAATCAAGATCAGGTAAACTATCTAAATAGCCCCATAACCCCTAAGGAAATAGAAATAATCATCAGAATACTCCCAACAAAAAAGGTCCAGGGCGAGCTGGTTTTAATGCAGAATTCTACTAGACCTTCAAAGAGCTAATACCAATATTTCTCAAGCTAGTCACAAAATAGAAACATAAGGAACACTACCTAATTAATTCTATGAGGCCATAGTTCATAAACCACACAAAGACCCAACAAACCAACTTCAGACCAATTTTGTTTATGAATATTGATGCAAAAATATGTATAGAAAGACCAACCATCTTAACTAACCCAGACTCCAAGGAGCTCCCAGGGACTGAGCCACCAACCAGGAACATACACACGTTGATCAAGGCCCCTGGCACACATGTAGCGGAGGTAAACCTGGCCTGGCCTCAGTGGGACAGGATGCACTTAATCGTTAGGAGCCTTGAGGGAGGCCCCAGGGAAGGGGGAGGTCTGGTGACTGAGGGAGCACCCTCTCGGAAGCAAGGGTGAGGAAGAATGGGAGGAGGAACTGTGGAAGAGGAACCAATAGGGGACAACGACTGGAATACAAATAAATAAAATAAGGTTTTTCAAAATTGAAGAAGACATACTCATGTATGTCTTCATACTTCATACTTCAGAGTGTGAAGGAGTAAGTAGAGGAATAGAAATTATCTGAAGATGAGATTGATCATAAATAATAAATAAATGGTCACATGAAAAACTTTATTCTCTCTTTCCTTACTAGAATGACATCTTTTTTGTTTGTTTGTTTTCTGTCCTTTCTGTTCCATACCTGCCTGAAACATGCCTCTCCTTGGATACCTCCTCTGTAGACTACCCAGCAGATCAATTTTCTCCCATACCACCATAGGGCAAGGTATTTCCTCATTTCCACTTTGATAAGGTTCTCCATTCTTCAAATCCTTTATGTCCAAACAAATCCCAAACCTCATAACCCCAATTAATGCTATGCTTTATTGAGTCCTAAGGAAAACATTCCTGGAAACTATTACGGTCATCATGCTTTTATGAACTTGAAATGCAGGTAGCATCCAGCACTTTGAAGTCCTAAGGACTTACACTTCTGTAGTAACCACATCACTGTTATCACAACACCTAGGCCTTCTATAAACTCCACTCTGTACACCCTACTCGCAGACACACACACACACACACACACACACACACACACACACAATGTCTACTAGGCTACACACTCAATTACTCTTTTCATACGCATTCTGAAGTCAAACCACTATTTGCACAATTCCTTCATGTACATTTACATTCTCTTGCTTACCTTATCTTTTTTTCAGAGAAGAAATGTGCATGGCAAAACAGAAATCTTAATCAAGTCACTGCTGTCTACTCTATCCTTGCATCTATGCACCTGAGTAAGCTGAAGAATAACCCAGAACCCTATGACCCATTTTGGGGTTTATGAAAAACAAATGTGAACTTGACCTTTGTTTTATTTTTTTCATTATTTCCTTGAGGCTGGGGGAAAGATAATACATTTCTTTGAAAATTGTATGCAATTTGTTTGAAATTAACTCTGAATGATGCCTGCTAATGCTAAAGTACTTCAGGGGTCCATGTGTTCTTCCCTGTTCCTAGATGTCTATTTCAGATTTCTGTTGTCTTTAAATCTTCCAGATTTAGCTTCTCTCCCAGCTAAAATTTCCCATCAACTTGATTTTTATACCATCTAGAAAGTTAATAATAGAGAGACTCTATAGATTCCTTGCTCATAGCTACCCATCTTTTAGCCTCTGTGCTCCTCATATGCTTTCCTGGTTTTAAATAGCATCTATGGCCTTACCTGATGCCAATTCCACCACCCATTGAGGTGGACTCCCTGTCCATTGCCTCATCAACATAAGGATACTGCAGAGGAAACATTTACTTGTTTCCTTTCTGCATCATCAAAAACTCACTCTGCTGTATATTTCAACCTACAAGTTCAGTCTCCTATATGTCCTTTACTCTAACCCATCTTGGGCCAAAAATGATACCTGGGCTAGGTATCATGACACTTTCTGAATTGCACACTGTTTTACTCTTTGGGGTGGGATTTTTATCTGACTTACGGAGTTTGGGGTTCATTTATCTATTTCTATCAATAAAATTGAAGTTTTGGTGATTATATTAAATTGTAGACTGCATTCAGCACTATGAATATTTTCATATTTTGTATATAAATTAGAAAGAGTGGAGAGAGACAGAGACAGACACACAGAGGGAAATAATATGTGTGTGCTTGGCATATATGTTGTAGGCACATATGTGTGTACAAAGATTAAAATATCAGTTGCCTTAATCAATCACTATTCAACCTTATTTTGTTTTTTGTTTGTTTGTTTGTTTGTTTGTTCGTTTGAGATAGATTATCTCATTGAACCATTGAACCTGTAGCTCATCAACTGGGCTAAACTGGCTGGGCAATGAGCTCCATGTAGTCAACTAACTCTATTACCCCACTACCACAGTGCTCAGGTTACAGATTCATGGGTCTGGCTTTTATATGTGCATAGTGGGCACCAGAACTCAGGTGTTCATGCTTACATTAAAGAAATACTTTACCAATAGGTTCATTTTCCCAGTCAGAAAATGTAGTAGTTTAGTGTCTTAGTTACTGTTCTATGTTTATAAGGAGTCATGACCAAAAGAAATCATAAAAGAAAACATTTAATTTGAGACTTGCTTACAGTTTCAGAGAATGAGCCCATGATAGTCATGGCCAGAAGCAGACTGGCTTGTGTTGCAGCAGTAGCTGAGAGCTTTTACATACTAATCTGCAGGCAGCAGACAGAGCAAGAGATTGGACCTGGCATGGATTTCTGAAAACTCAAAGCCAACACACAGTGATACACATCCTCCAACAAGGTCACATATACTCCAACAAGACTACATCTACTCCAACAAGGCCATACCTCCTAACCATTTTCAAATGGTTCCACTAACTGGGGACCAACTATTCACACATATAAATCTATGGAGACCATTCTCATTCAAACCAGCCCTTTACACCACTGTCTACTTCCTGACCCCCATAGGATTATTGCCACATCACAATTCAAACACATTTACTCCAACTGCAAAAGTTCCCAGAGTCTTACATTCTCAACACTGTCTAAAAACCAAAGTTCAAATCTCTCCTAAGCCACGAGACTGTCCTTTAATTATAAAGCTCTGTCGTATTGAAATAAAAAAGCAGACCACATACTTTCTATATACAAGCGAGAGAGAGACAGAGACAGAGACAGAGACACTGAGAGACAGAAAACAAGAAACCAGAGACTAGAAGGTGATATAGGGAACTTTTTATGGGTATTCAATGACTGGTGATGGTGTTGCTGACATGTAGTCACTGAAGGCTGACTAACAGAGCACCTAATTTCTAATGCTTCTTCTTTCCTCTATTGATAAAATATTTCATCCACTAAAATAGATTCTCGCTGTATTGCTATTTATTTTTAGTACAACCACCTGTCACATAGACAAGCAAACATTATGGATCATATGTCAATCCTCTCAGGATGAAAGTAGAAATCCAGTAAGCATGAAAATATTTCAAAAACCCAAAATTAATTTTTATGATCTGCCTGTAAACATTGTGAACTGTGCAAATTTATCTGTGCAATATTTCCATTTTTAATCCATTTACCTTAACAGACTTTATTCTGGATTTTAATCATTATAATTATATTTACTTATCATTTCTTTGAGGTTTCAGATTTCAAACAAGAAACCTAATGGTTCCCCTAAGTGTGACAAATTTATTAACATTTCGATGTTTCTAAATGTTTAAATATAATGTCCATGATTATACCAAACCTAGGATTATAACTTATCATGTCTTTCAATTTCATTATCTATAAAAATGTGAAAATAGCATCAGTATCCAATTTGGTAAATTTTTTTGACTTGCATGCTAAATATTCCTCTCCTTGGGGACAATTACTATGAAAAGCTGCAGAAATGTGTAAATGGATCCTTTATTTGCATTCCCTTTGCACATGCATATGTCAGTTCAAGTATTAAAATTCAATAAAGGCATATTATTATTTTTAAACATCTGAATTTATGCATGAGGCTGATTTTTATTTTTGAGAAAAAAAAAGAATGCTCAGAGATGCCTCCAAAATCAGGTGTCAGACCTGCATTTTTTGGATAGTCTCATGTGAATGTCATAATGCAGAAAGGAACACTAAATGATGAATAGACCTGTAATCTGGTTATTATTCCAGGGTTGAATCACATTTAAAGTTTGAAGAGCTCCTCTTTACTACAAAAAAAAAAAAAAAAAAAGATCTTCTGGATCTTCTGGATCTGGGTTACCTCGCCCAAAATTATTTCCAGTTCAATCCATTTACCAGTGATTTCATAATTTTGCATGTTCTCTCTCACTTGTAGAAGTTAGTTTTGAATCTTCAGATAGTTGTGCTTCGTTTGAAATACTTGTATAAGTTAGGAAGTTACTAAGGGGCTACAGTTGAGAGACATTCAAAGACTGAGACACAGAATACAGTGGTTTAAAGACGTGAAGTAATGAAACAGATTACATTGTGGTGGAAAATTCATGGGCAAGGTAGAAGAGGGAAAACAGGGGAGAAAAAGTATCACTGAAGATCTTTAGTAAAGACTGTGTGGAAACCTGTATAATTTCCATGTGCATCTATGTAAAATAGAGTCATCTTGTAAGAGATAAAATACCCTTATCACATTGCGGTATTAACCTTTCCATTCTCCTATTTCTAGTAGGTGGTAGGCTAGAAGGGAAGCTAAAGCATTTAAGAACTGTTCTTAAGTAAGTTTTGAAAAATCTAAGCCTACATGGAAACTGTGTCCCTATAGGATAGCTTTCACAGTGCTGGAAGACACTATACATTCTGATAATAAATAAAAGTTATCATGAATTTTTTCCAGGTGTAAATTCTGTGTCTTAGGGCTTATACTCCTGTGATGAAACATCACAAAAAGCAAGTTGGGAGGAAAGGGTTATAGTCTACCAGCCCATCACTGAGGAAACTCAAGGTAGGAGAGTGAAGGCAAGGTATGACGACAAGGCCATGGAAGAATGCTGCCAAATGTTCTTTTTGCCTTCCTCAACCTGCTTTCTTATAGCACTGAGGACAACTAGCTGAGAGTGGCATCACCTACAATGGGCTTGAGCCCCCAGTGTTCAGTAAGAAAATTCCCTACAGAAATTCCCTACAGAATTGTCTACAGACAAATCTTATGAAGGCATTTTCTCAATCTAGAATCACTCTTCCCAAGTGACTCCAGTTTGTGTCAAAATGACATAAACTATCCACCACAGCCTGAAAGCTAAAATAACAACTGGCTTGGTAAGGTATACCCATTGGTGCAGGTGTCACCATCATGAAAGTCACTCCATTTTCGATTCTGTTTTAGGTCCGCTTCACAAGTGGAAATCGATATCCGCCATACTATCAGAATCTTTGGCCACACAGGCCATAGGAGAAAACATGCTACTGTTACTCTGCCAAGTAGGCATAGTATCAAACTGGCTTTTATGAGTTATCATTATACCCACAGAAATTGCATTTCTGACCTCCCATCAAAGAAGCTTCTTTCATAGTAGATGACAATTAAGACAGAGATCTACAACTCATTAAGCTGCAGAGAACTGTTAGCCCTAAATGGGACATCTGTATCACACCTGCTTCTCCAGAGGCTCAGAGATCGTTATGGATGTTAGGGGAAAAAGATTGTGAGAGTCAAAGGCAGTGGACGACTACAAAGAAGCAGTGTTTTCCTGGACACAGCAGGGCAATTGTGCAGATGAATGCAGCGTGTTTGGGACAATGTGCAAGAAACCTGAGCAATTTCAACCAATCAAAATCCCTGACTGAGTGGATAAGGGGGGCCAATACAAAGCTCCACTTTTAGCTGTAGAGCCACTGGCAGTGATAATTTCTGGGAGAGGGAGAGTAAGCTTTCATGAAGAATGTAGCACCTATTGGGTTGGCCACCTGCAGAGAAAGACTCCAAGTGTTTAACCAACTGTACTTGATGTTTAAAAGAGAAATAGAAAACGACACAAAGTTGGGGAGTAGATAGGGAAGTAGATCTGGGAAGAGTGGAGAAATGGTAAATGACATCAAAATTGTGTAAAATTCTCAAGGAGCTACAAATATTGAAAATAGAGAGCTTTTTAATATACTTGATGGTGTTTTTCTCCCACTTCTTTTCTACAGATGTAGACTATTAATTTGTGTTTCAGGTCCTGACTTCGTTGAAAAAAAATGTTTTTGGTCCAGCAATCTGAGTATGAAACCCCACACGGAGACAACTTCTTGTCCTCTTTTTTCCACAAATATTCTCCATCAGGATCATTTATTCACAAATCAACATAAGTTGTCTCCTTTTGTAAGGAACAGCTTCAGGGTCACACTAAACCAAACCATTTCTTCACCCCTTCTCAGCTGATAACAGTTTCCATCTGTAATTTAGACAGAAGCAAAAATGTTCTACCATACAAGCCTCAGAATGTAGCTGTGTTTAGCCACTAATATTCAGAGCTGTCACTCAAGACTACAAACTGCACACATTTGTGTAGTCCTATATTCATATCCTATATGTCTCATCACTAATGTGTAAATATACAAATATGTATCATATAATTAATTGCTCAGGATAGTTAAAAATAAGTGTTCCTTAAGTTTGCATTAGGAAAATTCATTCATCATGCATCTGCAGGATAATATATGTAATTTAAATTTTCTTCTCTCTGGGCCCATTCTATAAATAATACAAATTAAGCCTCTTCTACGAAATGATCCAAGTTCTTACACTTTTTCTCCCAATTGTGTCTGTTCCACTATGGTTGTTTTAGCCTCTGTAGATAATGTTCTAATTTCATTACTCTTAAAAATTGACAACTCTAAGAAAAGTAGGCACTATGTATGCACATGATAATTGTGAGTTAATGTATTAGTCACTACTGTCAGATCTCACTGGGTTCTGACAGCACAGGATTGCATATTTTGTACACATCCTGAAAAGGGCACCTCATGCTTCCTGTCACCTTTTCTCTGTACATTATGGCTAAAAGCTCACAGACAGAAAGTGTGTGGGTCCATTTTACTGCAGACAGCACTTTGTGTTCTTTAGAGGAATGCTGGAAATGACAGTGAAATTTAGAAGCTGCATGTAGAAAGATGATTTCCAGGACAAGACAGAGACCTAGAATAAAGAAGGTGCCCAAGATTCAATAGCTGTGACACACAACATTGGGGATGTGGAGCCTGAAGAGACCACCTCCTGTAGTCAGGCAGGAACCTCAGGGGAGCGACAGACACCAACCCACTCAGAAAATATTCAACCCAAAAGTTCTCCTGTCTATAAAAAATGCAAGGACAAGGGATAGAGCAGAGACTGAGGGAATGGCCAACCAATAACCAGCCCAACCTGAGACCCATCCCATGGGAAAGCACCAGTCCCCGACACTATTAATGATACTCTGTTATGCTTGCAGTCAGAAGCCTAGCTTGGCTGTTCTGAGAGGCTCCACCTACCAGCTGCCTCAGACAGATGCAGACAACCACAACCGAACAGTGGATGGAGCTTGGGGACTCTTATGGAAAAAATAAGAGGAAGGATTGCAGCCTAAAGGGGATAGGGACTTCACAGGAAGACCAACAGAGTCAACTAACCTGGACCCTTGGGGCTTTCAGTCTGACCAATAACAAAAACACGCACATGGGCTCCCTGCTCATGTGTAGCAGATGTGCAGTTTGGTCTTCACGTGGGTCCCAAACAACTGGGACAGGGTCTATTCCAATAGCTGTTGCCTGTTCACAGGATATGTTCTTTAGCTGGGCTGCCTTGTCTGGCCTGGGAGGGAGAGGAAGTGTCTAGATGAAGTGCCAGGGTGGGAAGATACTCAGGGAGGGCCTTACCAGCTCAGAGGAGAAGGGTTGAGGTGACTAGCTGGAGGCAGTCAGAAGGATGTAAAGTGAATAAGTAAAAAATTGGAGGAGTTAGAGAAAGCATTGAAGGAGCTGAAGGGGCTTGCAACCCCATAAGAACAACAATACCAACCAACCAGAGCTTCCAGGGACTAAACCACCATCCAAAAAGTACACATGGACAGACCAATGGCTCCAGCTGCATATGTAGCAGAGGATGGCCTTGTTGGGCACCAATGAGAGGAGAAGCCCTTGGTCCTGCCAAGGCTGGACCCCGCCCCCCAAATGTAAGGAAATATCAGGGCGGGGAGGCAGGAAGGGGTGGGCGGTTGGGTGGGAGAACACTCTCATAGAAGCAGGGGGGAGGGGAATGGGATAGGAGGTTTATAGACGGGAAACCAGGAAAGGGGATAACATTTAAAATGTAAATTTTAAAAAATCCAATAAAAAAGAAAAATTA
This sequence comes from Rattus norvegicus, assembly GCF_021556685.1. NCBI lineage: Eukaryota > Metazoa > Chordata > Mammalia > Rodentia > Muridae > Rattus > Rattus norvegicus. The sequence goes on along the minus strand of NC_141534.1, from coordinate 68,046,808 downwards.
TATTAAATTAGAAAAAGAAAGATGAAATATAAGTGCATATACATTTCTGAGTGATCATATGTAATTTGCACATTAGTAACTTTTCTCCTTTCAGGTATGGCTCCTCTAAATTACTCATTAAAATTTTTAAAGTTAAAAGCAATTATAATCCTCCTTCTTAGTTATGTACTCATTATATCACTCAATGAAAGAGAAATACAAGTGTAAAATAAGTGGATATTGAATGGTCTGATCTTTGTTGTTGTTCTTTTATTTCTCTGTTTTCACTTTGAAAATAATTCTCAGTTACCTCCCCAGGTCTTTGTCTGTGAGTCCCAAGCATGATGGAGACTTAAGTTATTTAAAATACTCTAGAGTTCAAGAAGACATTCGAATGTGATTACATATGCATTGTTTCCTTGGGTGCAAAACACATACGTGATTAATTTACAAATGAACAAAATGCCCATTTTGAAGTTTTAAGTTTCTGGGAGACAATAATTACTTAGTGTAAATTCCTCCCTTCCTTACTTAGTGTAAATAATTACTTAGTATACCTATGCTCTCCTTATGAGAATGGCAAGATGTGTCCTCATGCTGAGTACACCCTAAGACATGGCCAAGCTAAAGGTGATATTGGCTGATTATTTTGAGGGCTATAGATTCACAATTTGTGCCATACAGACACAGTTGGACCATGAAAGCTGTATGAATCAGGATTCTCTAGGGAAATAGAGCTGATAGAACACATGAATATATATTATCGAAAAATAATATATCAAAGGAGTAGCTATTACGGTGGCAAACAATCTGTGGGTTCAGCCAGTCCAACAATAGCATCTCCTGACAGAAAGGGGAAAATTTCTGGTAGTTCAGTATATGTTAGAATGCAGAAGAAGTTGGTTGTAATACCAGTGAAGGATACCTCAGCAGCAGGATAGATGGACTTACCCGCAAGAATAAAGGCAAGCAGGAAAAATCAAAAGCTTCCTTCTTCCATGTCCTATTATAGACCCTGACACCAGCAGTTATGGTTCAAGTTTAGGGTGTGTCCTCTGACCTTAAATAATCCAAATTGTGGAGCGTCTTACCACTTCAAATGATCCTATCAAGAAAAAGGAATCCTTCACAGGTGTGGCCAGCTCCCTGGGTTTGAGTTGATTCCAGATGCAGTCAGATCGACAAACAAGATTAACCATCACAAGAAATACTAACATTAGTATAGTAATGTTCCAAATTCAGACTTGGCTAGCTGAAAAGTACATGAAGCCGTTTTAACTTGTGCATATATTTTGTCCATGGAATATAAAGAAAGATGGCAAGAAGTCCCAGAGGAGACATTCATATTACTTGAAATATTTGTCCCAATAATAGTAGGAATAGAAAATATCTTGAATTGTGGGGCTAAAGAAACCTTTATATTTTGATGCAGTTTGATTAATATGATTCATGTCTTTACACATATATATGGAGGCTGGAGCCCAATGAACATTTTCCCAAAACTAGCTGATGCTATCTTCTTCCTGCTCAATGATTACTAAACCTAGCACGCAAAGAAGAGTAAAGTGATTTGAGCCTTCTAGCTAGAAGCCACTGATTCTATATTTACCAAGATCCAAAGGCAATGAACATAAAATCTAGGATAGGGGGAGGCAATGTGGAAGAGAGGCAAACAAGAAAAACTTTATTTATGAAAAGATCATGATGGAGCCCATTACTTTGTAGGCTACCATAAAACTGTGTTTTAAAACTAAATGTTTATTGATGTTACAGTTGCACAGTTTAGTATTTTGGACAGCAATGCAGTTACAGAGGAATAGTTTAAATAGAAAGCACTGTACATTAAGGCAAATCATTTTTATAACATTTATTCATGACCGCTAGACCATTGGCAAAGGCTGTTGCCATGTATCCATCTGAAAAGAGATGAGATGATGGCCTATTTGCAGAAATGTTTGCAGACTATAGGCTGGTACGTCTTGATATTTTTCTTGTGTACTACACTGACTTTTACAGTAGGCAAGGAATGTTAGGACGTACCAAGGGCAATTTTATAGAAAAAGAGCCATAAATAGTTGAGAGGAAAATAGCTGACATTTATACAGCATCTTTCTGTGAGTCACTTCATAAACAGAAAAGGTGCCTTCCTTTAGATATTCTGACTTAGAAAATTGTGAAGATAATTTCCACGTCTAACATCAGTGTAAAGTTCCCAATAATTCATAGTAGTTTGTTGATGCTAACCTATTCATTAAAGTCATTTAAAATCCCCTGATTTAGTAAGACATAATGCGAAACAGAAAAAAATGAAACAGAAAAATTGCATTTTTATCCATTTGTGTGGGCATGTGTTCTCTCTCTCTCTTCCCTCTTCCTCCCTCCCTCCCTCTCTCTCTCTCTGTCTCTCATACCTAGGTACTCATTCAGTACTGCAGATAGCCACAGACCCAACCATGGATGTTCGTTTCTCTGTTCTTATTTTAGCTATTATTTTCTAAAATGACAAAAAAAAAACAAAAAAAAAAAAAACAAATCCTCAGAGACATGCGACTGAGGCATTTGCAAAACCATGTATTTATGTTATGCATTAGTGTGTTTTACTAAGAACCTCATAAATTTCATATCCTCAGCAATAAATTGCATTCCCTCTGCTTCATTAGTCTTCTGATGTTCTCTAATTCACAGAGACAGACAATTTTAAATGACAAATGCCGCGTTGGTAAGTCACTTAGGCAAATGGAGCATAGCACTGAGACATGAGTTTCAAACACATGAATTCTGTGACAGCTTGAAATCTACTAGATTATATGCTTATCACCAAATCCTTATAAATATCACTTGGTAACAGAATCCTAAATCTTCTATTGTGTTATTGTGTTTCTAATCAGTTAACACAGTGGACAACTAAGCAGGCACTGACATGCACAGTCCTGGGTAAGCCGAGTGGGAAAGTTTCCCTTCCTCAGGATAGGCAGGGCAGAAAACAAGCTGAAAATCCACCTTAAAGTCATCCGTTCGAGGATGTTTGGTACTATCAAGTGATTTCCTGCTCCATTACTATAAAAATCAATTGCTTTATATTACTATATTATTGACTTATCCCTACATCAATTCCTCCTCTGCATTAGAAGATTTCAAAATATATTTTGAGGAACGAAGGCAACCATTGAGACTGTAACAACTGACATTTACCCCGCAGACTGCGAGTGCATCAACAAAGTTAGTGAGCGTAGACAGAGTAGTAAGAACAGAGTGGTCAATTATACGCTGTACTAAGAATTAATAGTGACTATAAGGCAGTATTGTAAGATGGGTGGTTCGGAGGAACAGAAACATTGTCTCAAAGCTACAGAGGGACAGGAATGGGAACCCACGGTGTTGCTAGGTAGTCATCCACTGAGGATGGTGAGGAATAACCTGTGGGAGCAGGGTCATCCCCCACTTCTTACATGACCATCTTTGCCCTATGTCTCATCACGTGGTTCCTGCTTTGAAACATATCCTTTCCTAAACTTCCTTTTTTTGTTTCTGTTAAAGACCCTTTTCATATAAAAAATAGGATAGTTTATTTCAGTATGATCTTACCCTCCCAACTGCATCTAAACAGTTCCACTACCCCATTTTGAGGCATGTGGCAGAATTCACTATATTGAGGGAGAGACACGATTCAGCAATACAACTTAGTTGTTTGGCTATTGTTAATTTTAAAATGGGTGTGAGGAGATAGTTAACATTATCTTCAGGGAAATGAAAACAGAAACTACGGGGGAAGATGACAATGTGCTCCAGGGCTGGCTCAAAACTTACATGGATCTCAGCACTAGAATGGACAGACAACGATGCACCACACACCAATCGAAAACACAAAAGCTGGTGCTACATGTAACTCAAGAGTTGAATCACACAATGTCGTGAGGGGACTGATATGGAATTTAAAGTTGCTCAATCACTGAAAAACTGCTTAGCGTGACTTACTAATGTCATTTGTCCTGTGGCTTAATAGTGTCACTCCTGAAGATATATAGATATAGATATAAATTAGACATAAATGCAGATATAGATACATATGAATGAAATATGGACTCATCGTGCCACAGAACACATGTTCAGCAGTGTTCACAGTGGCCTTATTCGTGACATCCAAAATCTGAGGCCAACTAACATGTCGTATCTTGAGAAGATAGAATGGAAAAAATGAATCATGACATGTTCACAACAGAACACTACACAGTATTTCTAAAAGACCAAGCTACTATTACATACTATGACATAAATAAATCTTAAAGACACAAGCAAAATGAACACAAGCTGAATCAGTATATATGATCAAATCTATTTACATGGATTTGAGGAACAGGTTTGATTAAGATTATAAAACTTAGAATAAGGTTAACTTTTGGTAAGGTGATTTTTACTGTGGCAGTCATGAGTGAATTGTCATAGTGGAATTAATATTCTATATATTTTTTTAATTTCTACTTATTTTATTTTATAACTATTTATCTATCATGGCCATAACTATTGTATAAAAATTGTACACAAGCTATTGATGTCAACAATTTCTAAAGATTGTATACAAACTCTATGTACTATAACTGAAAAAAAATATTAAATATTTGTTTTCTATTATAAGTAAAGATATATTTTAACAAATGTAATAAAATTCTATTAAATCAAAACCTTAAGAACTGCATGTTGCATTTTTGATATTGCATCAGTAAAAACACTATTCTAATTGTTTTGGGGTTTTTTGTTTGTTTTTTGTTTCTTTTTTTCCATCTTTATTAAATTGGGTATTTCTTATTTACATTTCAAATGTTATTCCCTTTCCTGGTTTTCAGGCCAACATCCCACTAGCCCCTCCCCCTCCTCTTCTATATGGGCTTCCCCTCCCCATCCTCCCACATTACCGCCCTCCCCCCAAGAATCCCATTCACTGGGGGTCCAGCCTTGGCAGGACCAAGGGCTTCCTCTTCCTCCGGTGCTCTTACTAGGATATTCATTGCTACCTATGAGGTCAGAGTCCAGGGTCAGTCCACGTATAATCTTTGGGTAGTGGCTTAGTCCCTGGAAGCTCTGGTTGCTTGGCATTGTTGTACATATGGGGTCTCGAGCTCCTTCAGTTCTTTCAGTTTTTTCTCTGATTCCTTCAAGGGGCTCCTGTTGTCAGTTCAGTGGTTTGCTGCTGGCATTCGCCTCTGTATTTGCTGTATTCTGGCTGTGTCTCTCAGGAGCGATCTGCATCCGGTTCCTGGAAGCCTGCACTTCTTTGCTTCATCCATCTTGTCTAATTGGATGACTGTATATGTATGGGCCACATGTGGGGCAGGCTCTGAATGGGTGTTCCTTCAGCCTCTGTTCTAAACTTTGCCTCCCTATTCCCTCCCAAGGGTGTTCTTATTCGCTCTTTAAAGGAGTGAAGCATCTGCATTTTGGTCACCCTTCTCGAATTTCATGTGATCTGTGCATCTAGGGTAATTTGAGCATTTGGGCTAATAGCCACTTATCAGTGAGTGCATACCATGTGTGTTTTTCTGTGATTGGGTTACCTCACTCAGGATGATATTTTCCAGTTCCAAACATTTGCCTATAGATTTCATAAAGTCATTGTTTTTGATAGCTGAGTAGTATTCCATTGTGCAGATGTACCACATTTTCTGTATCCATTCCTCTGTTGAAGGGCATCTGGGTTCTTTCCAGCTTCTGGCTATTATAAATAAGGCTTCTATGAACATAGTGGAGCATGTGTCTTTGTTATATGTTGGGGCATCTTTTGGGTATATGCCCAAGAGAGGTATAGCTGGATCCTCAGGCGATTCAATGTCCAATTTTCTGAGGAACCTCCAGACTGATTTCCAGAATGGTTGTACCAGTCTGCAATCCCACCAACAATGGAGGAGTGTTCCTCTTTCTCCACATCCTCTCCAGTATCTGCTGTCGCCAGAGTTTTTGATCTTAGCCATTCTCACTGGTGTGAGGTGAAATCTCACTGTTGTTTTGATTTGCATTTCTCTTATGACTAAAGATGTTGAACATTTCTTTAGGTGCTTCTCAGCCATTTGGCATTCCTCCGCTGTGAATTGTTTGTTTAGCTCTGAACCCCATTTTTAATAGGGTTATTTGTCTCCCTGCAGTCTAACTTCTTGAGTTCTTTGTATATTTTGGATATAAGGCCTCTATCTGTGGTAGGATTGGTAAAGATCTTTTCCCAATCTGTTGGTTGCCGGTTTGTCCTAACCACAGTGTCCTTTGCCTTACAGAAGCTTTGCAGTTTTATGAGATCCCATTTGTCGATTCTTGATCTTAGAGCATAAGCCATTGGTGTTTTGTTCAGGAAATTTTCTCCAGTGCCCATGTGTTCGAGATTCTTCCCCACTTTTTCTTCTATTAGTTTGAGAGTGTCTGGTTTGATGTGGAAGATAGTCTATATTTTTATACATTGAATATTATATAAATAAACAATAGGAAGAAGATCAGATGACTTGTGAAAAACAGGTCCACAGACCCCATGTCTCTGTGTGTGTGTGTGTGTGTGTGTGTGTGTACTCATGGTTTAATCTTGTTGCAAAAAAGCCGAAGAGAGCAGGGCAGAATCTGGTTTTGCCTTCCAGTTTGGTGATTTTATGGCTGCTACAGCAGGGGATTGTGGGATAAATACCACTTGTTTGAGAAAACTACGTCATTCTCTCCTTGTGTGAATTAAGACATGTTAGTAATGAGATGGCTTCTTCTCCATCCTATGCCTCACCCAGCCCATCCCTCTCACATATACCATACCTATACTGTTCTCCCTTCAGTTCATGTCAGAAAATTCCCTTTTACAATGAGTGTTTGTGGAGGATACAGGGCTCCTGGGGGTGACTGAGGTCTTCCTATATATTACATGTACTTTCAATCTTCTAGATTTAAATCAAATCCCAAAGCCCAGACCTAGGGCATTTTTAGTTCACACCAAAATGCCAGTGGTAGAATATTTCCACTGGAATGATTCAGGCTTCTCACCAAATATTTACACATGCCTTCACTCCCTTAAACCTGCAATGAAGAATTTGTGAATTTGGAGATGTTCCAAAATCACATAAATCACTCTCTTTGGATTTCAAAACTAACATTCTAAAAAAGAACACTAACCTTTATTGAAAGTCTCTGAAACATTGTTTATAAAGGTCAGAAAATAAAAACTTGAAATAACATTTACGTGGTTCTCCATAGGAGGAAGGCAGCATTTACGTTTTAATTAACTGGGAAGCTGGATCTGGAGAAACTGTACACACTTTTAACTTTGAGCTGTGTATAAACAAGGCGGCATATCTTCTGGGTCCATAAACCACCAGTCAGATGTCCGTTCTGAGAAACGTAAACAGGAACCCATCTACCCCATTCTTGTTCTCTTATTTATGCACGTTGACTTTTACATCAGAAGGCTTATAGATCAGGTTACCTCAAAGAGACCATCTTCTGACTCGAAAAGACCCTGGCTCACAATTTCTAGGGGAAAGAGGCTGAAGTACAGGTATATTTAACAAACAAAATGGTGTCAAGAGATGGATTCTAAACCAATGAGGGAAAAAAAGTTGAGCAAACATGCAAATGGTCAAGCTATCGTGACATTTAAAGCCATAGTAGGGTGGCACTGAGTCAGAGCCTTGTTGTACTTAAACTCATAAAGTCTTTGACAACACTGACTTTGTAAACTATGGAGCCTTCTTATTTATTTCAAACCCTAATGCCCTAATTTTGCATGTTTGTCTCTTCTCAATGAACAAAATAACTGTTACTACTATTAAAATTACCCTTTCACGGAACTAATAGTATTTCATAGTAGATTGATGGCAGGACTCAAGCCAATTGCTTTTCTATTTATTCACTGCTCTAAACCCTGGGACCTAACTCTTGTAGATACTCCTTAACATAGGAATAGCCACTGTGTATTCTCACTGGCTTAGAGTATCTGTGTTCTCCAGATCCATTGCTGTACTAAGTGCTCTGTGCTTGATTGTCATTCACCAAGACAAGAAATATTGGAGCCATGGATGGAGGTGGGTGGTTTCTTAAAAACATACCAATCTCAACTTAAATAGTTTGATTGGCACAAATTAATTAGGTAATGGTTTAATATTGAAGAATGAACAGTTTCAGTGAGTAAAAGTAAAAAGAGAAATAGCAAGGTACAAGTGATCTGAGGGGGTATGCTGGCTAGTTTTAGATCAACATGACAAAGGTATTGTTATATGAGAGAAGGGAACCTCAATTGTGAAAATGCTCCAGGGAACTGACTTGTAAGCTAGGAAGCTTGTAGAGTTAGCGATTGTTGATAGAGGGTTCAGTCCATTGTGGGTGGGAACGCCACTAGGGTGGAGGCCCTGAGTTCTATAAGAAAGCAGGCTGAGCAAGCTATGAGGAGCAAGCCAATAAGCAGCCTCTGTATCAGCTCCTGCCATCAAGTTCCTGCTCAATTATAGTTCTTGCCCTGGCTTACCTCAATGAACTGTAATTCAGGATATGTAAGATGAAAAAAAAACAAATTTGACTTCCCCAATTGTTTTTGGTGGGCAATTTTTAACCCTAAATTAGACATGGGGTAAGTGGGCAAATGCAGATAACTCTAATTAGGAGTGGGGGAAGGGAGATAAATACAGAATAATAGAGGAGAGTAAAATAGTAGTAAGGATGTCTGAAAAAAAATCAAATCAAAGGGAATCACACTACTAATTATTGACCTAAAACCCTATAATACACATAATATATATATATATATATATTATATTTCACATATAGGTTGTCAATGATCCCTCTAAGAGTCAAAGATCATCATCTAACAGAAACTCAACACCAGGAATAAAATGGCCTCTTTGAGTTTCTGGTTAGAATCCTAAGAGATTTCCCCAAACATTACAGCCTATTGATATTTCTCTTGGTTACTACCCAGAAGTGAAAAGTAAGTCCCTATTAGTAAAGACACCATGCACTTCAGATGACCAGAAATTACAATAAAGATCCAAATAAAAAATAGAAGCAAACTGTCCCAGCCAGCTATGATGACTAGAAAATACAATCATAATCACCAATGTCACAATACCCTTAAGGGTGCTGTAGTGGGAGACATAGTTTGGTGGTAACAAACAGCTTTTTAATTGGAACTTAAGACCTACTCAACAAAAACTAAATCACTCGTATTACTGGAAATCGAGTTAACCACCCATGGTGAAAGAAGTCATGAATCTTAGAGAATAACCTACAATTTCCACTTTACTAAACCAGGATAGTCCCTAACTACATTCAAATATTTGTCCTTAAACCCACAGATAAATTTAGTCCTTACCCCCTATCAAAAAAACAACTTGTTTTTGTAACAGTGACCATTACAGAAAAACCACCACACATCAAAATGCAGATTTATGGAGCCTGGTCCCTATTAATATATCTATAAGATAACTCCCACACCTTCCTCTTACACAATTGTAAGAGGTAGAGAATCAGGGACTTTGCCCTGAGATTGTATTTCATGGTGATGTCAGAGGGTATTCCCACAAAGTCTCACCAACATGACTGCCCAAACATGAGCTGAACAAGAAAAACAATAGATCCTCTAATAAGGATGTGTAAAAGCCCATGAGACTTCAACCCTACACAAAGAACTACAGCTAGCTAAAGAATTCTGAAAGTGGAAGAAATAGTCTTCCCCAAAGAAATACACCAATATGCTATCTAATACCAATTGTCAGCTGTGAAATATTTGTAAAGCAACATTATAAGATTGAGCAGGTTGTATTTATCTATTAGGAATATATTGCATATAAATATACATTTACATGCATGTATATAAGACAATTAATGAAGAAGAAGCTATGAATTTGAAAGAGAACAGAGGTGGAGGTATGATGAGAGGGTTTGAAAGGAGAAAAAGTAAGTGGTAAATGATGTGTTTATAATATCAAAAAATAAAAGAATTAAAAACTAATCTACCATATAAATATGCCATGGCTCTATTTCTTTGATATTGACCTTGTGGAAGTATTAAAAACTAAAAACAAAAATAACACGAACCGGTGCTATGTGCAGAGCAATAGAAGTCATTTTTCAATATGTCCTCCAATGTCTGTGTATCCAGGGTATGTGTATGTCTTCTTGACAAACAGAAGCAGATGCATTATTAAATTGACTCTTCACTCTCCAGAGGTTTCTGCCATAGAACTTTCCCGTAACATGTACAGATCTTTTATGGCAGGAAGCAGTATAGAATTAGGCCCAGTGGGAATGTTTTTATTAGAACCCAACATACACTAAATAAAATCCTATTTCTGTTGGGACAACCTGCAAGCTTTCTAACTAATGAGAACATCTGTAATTCTCACCCCTGTACCCAAAGATATTGTCAGTTTGATGATGTCAGTTGACTTAAGTAAACCATGATTATACATGGGCTATTAAGGGATAGTTTCCTTACGTACTAAATCAAAGAAAGCTCATTCTCTCTCTCTCTCTCTCTCTCTCTCTCTCTCTCTCTCTCTCTCTCTCTCTCTCTCTGTCCCTTCCTTCCTTTCTCCCTCTCTCCCATCCCCTTTATCATTCCACTGACATTTAAAGCACTAATAAGGGTTTGTAAATAATGTATGAGCAACTTCTATACCCTATCCTTTCTTAGGTCTCTCCCCTTTGGTCTTCAAATCAGATCCCTGATATGGGAGTGTATGAATTCCCCACCGACCATCAGTCTCAACAGTGTAAGGAGTTGAATACTATTAAAAACCACTTTCTTGAGCACCAGTGGAAGGGGAAGCCCTGGGTCCTGCTAAGACTGAACCCCCAGTGAACTAGATTGTTGGGGGGAGGGCGGCAATGGGGGGAGGATGGGGAGGGGAACACAAATAAAGAAAGGGAGGGGGAGGGGTTAGGGGGATGTTTGCCCAGAAACCGGGAAAGGGAATAACACTCGAAATGTAAATAAGAAATACTCAAGTTAATAAAAAATTAAAAAAACACTTTCTTTACAAGCTACAGCATAATGATCACAAAATACTTTATCAAAGACAAATAACAGCATTGATTCACAAAAATATTTAAGAGGAAAATATCCCCACCATATCAAAAGTTTTAATTAAACAAAAAAACATAAAAAAACAGGAATGTTTTCTCACCTCAGAAATTAATCAGTTCCTTCCTTTGTCCATACTGAGATATTAAAAATAAAAAATATTTTGTGAGTTTTGTATGTTGTTTCACCTGACAATGTAGGACATTTGAGGTCAAGAGCTACTCTCTCTTCAGTTATTACATAGTCATGATGCTTGACGATTTAGTTTGTGTACAAATCTTTGCAAGATGCTGGGATTCCAGGCAGTGAAGTGGGAAAGACAGTCTCTTGGAGACTGATTTTTCTGTAGGAGATCACTTTCTAAATCCTTCTGTTCTTTACTAATTATATATAAATAAGTCAGTGTAGCCGAGAATATAAAAATACATAATATATAATATACATAATATATAAATGGAAAAATATAGAAAACATAGAGATGATCCAAGTAATGCTCTCATACCTCAGCAGCAAAGGACAGTGTGAGCCTAGATCTAAATACAACAAATGAGAACAATTACATTTTCATGCTCTTCCTCAAAGCTATAACTTAGAAATACTGTCTTGGAAGTCAAACCCATGCCTCGCTTCTTTCAATCAGAGAGAGAAGAATATAATTAGAAATATTTAATGTCAGTAGATACAGTAATAAATTTGAAAACCTGTCAATTATCTTACAAAACCCACCAAAGGCATGAGCTGCTTACACACACACACACACACACACACACACACACACACACACACACACAAAGGTTATTTGATCAATATGACTGAAGGGTCCACAGTCCTATAAACACACAATTTCGATAGTCTCAGTACTGAGAATAATAGCTGCAAGTGGTGAAGAGTTGCGTGGGACCAAAAGTGCTAGTTCCAGAAACTACTTTTTTTAAACCAAGAATTAATTTGCCAGACATTAATCATTTTAATGGTTGGGATTTGTGGAAGAATAAACTTTAAGGAAGCATAGGCCACCTGCATAGGCCGTCAGTTCATGGGAATTGATCCAGACTGAATTTCGGAGTGCCAATAAATATAACTGGGACTAAAGATATGCTGAAAAGCAAGAAGAATGACGTGCTGCAGAAAGCAAAAGATACACACGCACACAAACTTGTTCTTAGAACACTAATATGTTCCCAAATCATTACTTCCCTGGCATTCCATATACAGACATTAAGTTTTTGTTAAAAACCATTAACTTATGTCTATAATACGAATTACAAGCAAATAGTCGAGTTTTTTTAATTGAGAAATTGTTCTTTAAATAAAATCAAAATAAAACAGAGCTTAGATTGGTACTGAATTAATAAAAAATGTTATTTTGTTATATAACTCAGTATGTACTTAATTGTGTTTTAAACAATAGCCCTTAGGAAACCACTTCAAACTTACAGCCACAACTAATTTAAAATTTCTCTTTATGTGGAATGCAAAGCTTTTCAAGAGGATCCTCCACATCCATTTGAGAAATTCCACATTTTACTCACCTTGTTGATTTGTTTTTATTTATGTGTGCATCTGTGTATGTCCACACAAGTCACAGGGCACTTTGGGAGCTCAAAGGATAATTTATAGGAGTCAGTTCCCTAGGCCAAGCATACTCAAATCACCAGTTAGTCAGACAACCATGAAAAAAGAATGAAAGTATGGAGGTTGGGGAGTGAAATGTAGTAATTTGAATATGCTTTCCCAGGGTGTGGCACTATTTGAAAGTGTGGCCTTGTTGGGAGTCTGTGTGACACCATAGGCATGAGCTTTAAGACCCTTGTCCTAGCTGCTTCAAAGCCAGCCTTCTGTTTGCCTTTGGAATGAAATGTAGAACTCTCAGCTCTTCCTATATCCTGGTGCTGCCAGATTTAGAGGAGGTGAGCCTAAACCAGTGAGCCAGCCCCAGTTAAATGTTGTCATTTATAATATCTGCCATTGTCATGGTGTCTGTTCACAGCAGTAGAACCCTTAGACACTGACTACTTGATTAAGACAAACAATGTTTTCCACCTGCCACTGTTTTGATTTTCTTATCAAGATCTTGCAGCATAATAGAGTAGAACCCAAACCTGCAGAATTTGGAATCATAATCCTTCTCCATTTTTAGATTTTATTCTTCTATATCTAAATGTTTACCTTCAACAGAATTATTATATTCCTTGAAAGAATTAAACAATGTATGATTTTGAACATATCACCTAAATATTATTTGATTTTATCTTACTTTTAAAAGTAAGGTTTCAAATGTGATAGATATTTTAAATTGTGACCTTACTAAAATAGATTTTTTTAAATAAAATATATCCTGATTACAGTTTTTCCTTCTATATTTCTCCCAGTTCTTCCAGTTCTGAATCTATCCGCTTGGTCTCTTCTTAGAAAACAAATAGGCATCCAAGAAATAATGATAAGATAAAATATAATATAATAAGATAAAACATGCTAGAATAAGGCCAAGCAAACCGAAGAAAACAAGCCCAAGAAAAGACACAAGAAACAGATATGGATGCACAGGCACATTCATTTGCACACTTAGAAATCCTTTAAAAACACTATACACTAGAAGCTAAAATACATATTCAAAAGACATGTATGATAAAACTAATTAATTATTAACTAAAAGAAATAAAATTTGAATATATATAAATTAATTTTAAAGTTTTTAAAAATTAAAAAAATTTATATAACGGATTATCAATCTTATTTTCTCAAAAACACTCTTTGTTTCATTGACTCTTTGTATTAATTTGTTGTTCGTTTGTTTCTATTTTATTGATTTCAGTACTGAGTTTAACTATTTCTTGTTATCTAGTCCTTTTGAATACTCTTTCTTCTTTTTGTTAAAGCTTTCAGGTATGCTGATAAATTACTAGGTGATAATAAGTTACTAGATAATTCTAACATGTTTTGTAGGCATTCAGTTCTTCAAACTGCTTTCATGATTTTCCATAACTTTGGGTATATTGTGGTTTTTATTTCATTCCATTTCTTCAAGTTCTTAATTTCCTACTTAAATTATCTTGATCCTATTCTTCACTCAGTGGTGAATTGTTCAGTTTCCATGTATTTCAAAATTTTCAATTGTTTCTGTTGTTGATGAAATCCAGACTTGTTCTCTGCTGATCAAATAGGATACAGAGTATTATTTCAATTTTCTTCATGTGTTGAGACTTGCCTTGTGTCCAAATATGCAGTCAATTTTGAAGAAAGTTCTATGAGCATCTAAGAGAATGTATATTCTTTTCTGTTTGGGTGAAATTGTCTGTAATACCTGTTAGGTCCACTTAGTTTATTATATCAGTTATTTTCAGCATTTCTCTGTCTAACTTTTGCCTGGATGACCTCTTAATTGGTCATACTATCATTGTGTAAGGATCAATATGTGATTCAAGCTGCAGGAGGATTTCTTTTATGAACTTGGGTCCCCTTATATTTGATGCATAAGTATTAGGAATCACAATATCCTTCCTCTTGGTGACTTTTCCCTTTAGTCAGTTTGTAGTGTCCATCCTTACCTCTTCTGATTTGTTTTAGTTTCCAGTCTGTTTTGTCAGATATTAAAATGGCTACACCAGCTTGCTTCATAAGGCCATTGACTTGGAATATCTTTTTCCACCTGAAATGTCTGTCTTTGTTGTAAGGTACAGTCAACTTTAGGTAATGCTTATCTACAAACTCATCTGTACAGAAGACACTAGACGAAAAATGTCAATACAAAGAGGCTAATCCTTGGATGCAGCAGAATGACCCTCCCCCCTTTTTTTCAAATCTATTCTTTAAGTCTGTGTGTTTTTATTAGGGAATTGTGAACATTGATATTGAGAATTATCAGTGATCACTTTTTATTGATTCTGGTTATTTTGCTGTGGTAGTGTGATTTTCCACCATCTTTGATATTGCTGGTTTGATAATATTTATTCCTTGTATTTTCTTGGGGTTTGTTAGCCTCTTTGTATTGACATTTTTCTTCTAGTGTCTTCTGTACAGCTGAGTTTCTAGATAAGCATTACCTAAAGTTGACTGTATCTTGAAATGTCTTTCTTTTTCTATCTACTGTGATTGAAAGCTTTGTTGGGTATAGTAGTCTGACCTGGCATCTGTGTTTCTCTTAGAGCAGTAATTTTCAACTTTCCTAAAGCTTAGACACTTTAATGATAGTTTCTCAATTTGCAGTGATGTCTAACTATATTTTTGTTGCTACTTCATAACTCTAATTTTGCTGTTCTCTGAATCATAATGTAAAAAGCCATGTGTGAAGGATATTTGATATGAGAACCCTATGAAAAGGTCATTCAACTCCCAAAAGAGTCAAGACTCACAATTTGAGGATCACTCTTTTATAGTCTGTAGACAATCTATCCTGGCCCTTCTGGCTTTCAAATTCTCCATTGAAAAATCAAATGTTTTTCTTTTTTTTTTTTTCTTTTTATTAACTTGAGTATTTCTTATATACATTTCAAGTGTTATTCCCTTTCCCGGTTTCCGGGCAAACATCCCCCTAATCCCTCCCCTTCCCCTTCTTTATGGGCGTTCCCCTCCCCATCCTCCCCCCATTGCCGCCCTCCCCCCAACAATCTAGTTCACTGGGGGTTCAGTCTTAGCAGGACCCAGGGCTTTCCCTTCCACTGGTGCTCTTACTAGAATATTCATTGCTACCTATGAGGTCAGAGTCCAGGGTCAGTCCATGTATAGTCTTTAGGTAGTGGCTTAGTCCCTGGAAGCTCTGGTTGCTTGGCATTGTTGTACATATGGGGTCTCAAGCCCCTTCAAGCTCTTACAGTTCTTTCTCTGATTCCTTCAACGGGGGTCCTATTCTCAGTTAAGTGGTTTGCTGCTGGCATTCGCCTCTGTATTTGCTGTATTCTGGCTGTGTCTCTCAGGAGAGATCTACATCCGGCTCCTGTCGGCCTGCACTTCTTTGCTTCATCCATCTTGTCTAATTGGATGCTGTATATGTATGGGCCACATGTGGGACAGGCTCTGAATGGGTGTTCCTTCTGTGTCTGTTTTAATCTTTGCCTCTCTATTCCCTGCCAAGGGTATTCTTGTTTCCCTTTTAAAGAAGGAGTGAAGCATTCACATTTTGATCATCCGTCTTGAGTTTCATGTGTTCTAGGCATCTAGGGTAATTCAAGCATTTGGGCTAATAGCCACTTGTCAGTGAGTGCATACCATGTATGTCTTTCTGTGATTGGGTTAGCTCACTCAGGATGATATTTTCCAGTTCCAACCATTTGCCTATGAATTTCATAAAGTCATTGTTTTTGATAGCTGAGTAATATTCCATTGTGTAGATGTACCACATTTTCTGTATCCATTCCTCTGTTGAAGGGCATCTGGGTTCTTTCCAGCTTCTGGCTATTATAAATAAGGCTGCGATGAACATAGTGGAGCACGTGTCTTTTTTTATATGTTGGGGCATCTTTTGGGTATATGCCCAAGAGAGGTATAGCTGGATCCTCAGGCAGTTCAATGTTCCATTTTCTGAGGAACCTCCAGACTGATTTCCAGAATGGTTGTACCAGTCTGCAACCCCACCAACAATGGAGGAGTGTTCCTCTTTCTCCACATCCTTGCCAGCATCTGCTGTCACCTGAGTTTTTGATCTTAGCCATTCTCACTGGTGTGAGGTGAAATCTCAGGGTTGTTTTGATTTGCATTTCCCTTATGACTAAAGATGTTGAACATTTCTTTAGGTGTTTCTCAGCCATTCGGCATTCCTCAGCTGTGAATTCTTTGTTTATCTCTGAAACCCATTTTTTAATAGGGTTATTTGTCTCCCTGCGGTCTAACTTCTTGAGTTCTTTGTATATTTTGGATATAAGGCCTCTATCTGTTGTAGGATTGGTAAAGATCTTTTCCCAATCTGTTGGTTGCCGTTTTGTCCTAACCACAGTGTCCTTTGCCTTACAGAAGCTTTGCAGTTTTATGAGATCCCATTTGTCGATTCTTGATCTTAGAGCATAAGCCATTGGTGTTTTGTTCAGGAAATTTTTTCCAGTGCCCATGTGTTCCAGATGCTTCCCTAGATTTTCTTCTATTACTTTGAATGTGTCTGGTTTGATGTGGAGGTCCTTGATCCACTTGGACTTAAGCTTTGTACAGGGTGATAAGCATGGATCGATCTGCATTCTTCTACATGTTGCCCTCCAGTTGAACCAGCACCATTTGCTGAAAATGCTATCTTTTTTCCATTGGATGGATTTGGCTCCTTTGTCAAAAATCAAGTGACCATGTAGAGAGCGGCGCGGTGAAACAAAGATGGCGCCGACATCCAGCCTTGTCTGGATATAAACGACTTACTGCGCATGTGCAGGCTTGTCCCCTTGCTAGGGCTCCCTCTAGTTGTGAACAGCGGTACTGCACATGTGTGGTTTATTCACCAGGTGTTAGTTGACCGTTAATATGCTAATGAGGTGATTCATTCTCCGCCAATCCATGGAGGACAAGTAGTGGGGTGATCCAAGCCCCACCAATCCCTGAGAGATAATTAGCATACTGCTGTCTATATAAGTGGAGCGATTTTGCTGCTCGGAGTCCCTGTTCAGAAGAGCTGTAACACTGAGAAGAGCTGTAACACTAAGAAGAGCTGTAACACTGAGAAGAGCTGTAACACTGAGAAGAGCTGTAACACTAAGAAGAGCTGTAACACAGTAAAGGCTTGCTCGCAGAAGAATCCTGTTGCCGCGTGTCGTTCTTGCTGGCGGGACATTGGGCGCGCGACATGACCATAGGTGTGTGGGTTCATTTCTGGGTCTTCAATTCTATTCGATTGGTCTATCTGTCTGTCTCTGTACCAAAACCATGCAGTTTTTATCACTATTGCTCTGTAATACTGCTTGAGTTCAGGGATAGTGATTCCCCCTGAAGTCCTTTTATTGGTGAGGATAGTTTTAGCTATCCTGGGTTTTTTGTTATTCCAGATGAATTTGCAAATTGTTCTGTCTAACTCTTCGAAGAAATGGATTGGTATTTTGATGGGGATTGCAATGAACCTGTAGATCGCTTTTGGTAAAATGGCCATTTTTATTATATATTAATCCTGCCAATCCATGAGCATGGGAGATCTTTCCATCTTCTGAGGTCTTCTTCAATTTCTTTCTTCAGACTCTTGAAGTTCTTATTGTACAGATCTTTTACTTGCTTGGTTGAAGTCACACCGAGGTACTTTATATTATTTGGGTCTATTATGAAGGGTGTCATTTCCCTAATTTTTTTCTCAACTTGTTTCTCTTTGGTGTAGAGGAAGGCTACTGATTTATTTGAGTTAATTTTATACCCAGCCACTTTGCTGAAATTGTTTATCAGCTTTAGTAGTTCTCTGGTGGAACTTTTGGGATCACTTAAATATACTATCATATCATCTGCAAATAGTGATATTTTGACTTCTTCTTTTCCGATCTGTATCCCCTTGACCTCCTTTTGTTGTCTGATTGCTCTGGCTAGAACTTCAAGAACTATATTGAAGAAGTAGGGAGAGAGTGGGCAGCATTGCCTAGTCCCTGATTTTAGTGGGATTGCTTCAAGTTTCTCTCCATTTAGTTTAATGTTAGCAACTGGTTTGCTGTATATGGCTTTTACTATGTTTAGGTATGGGCCTTGAATTCCTATTCTTTCCAGGACTTTTATCATGAAGGGGTGTTGAATTTTGTCAAATGCTTTCTCAGCATCTAATGAAATGATCATGTGGTTTTGTTCTTTCAGTTTGTTTATATAATGGATCACGTTGGTGGTTTTCCATATATTAAACCATCCCTGCATGCCTGGGATGAAGCCTACTTGATCATGGTGGATGATTGTTTTGATGTGCTCTTGGATTCGGTTTGCCAGAATTTTATTATTTTTGCGTCGATATTCATTAGGGAAAATGGTCTGAAGTTCTCTTCCTTTGTTGGGTCTTTGAGTGGTTTGGGTATAAGAGTAATTGTGGCTTCATAGAAGGAATTCGGTAGTGCTCCATCTGTTTCAATTTTGTTGAATACTTTGGATAATATTGGTAGGAGGTCTTCTATGAAGGTCTGATAGAATTCTGCACTAAACCCGTCTGGACCTGGGCTCTTTTTGGTTGGTAGACCTTTAATGACTGGTTCTATTTCCTTAGGAGTTATGGGGTTGTTTAACTGGTTTATCTGTTCCTGATTTAACTTCGGTACCTGGTATCTGTCTAGGAAATTGTCCATTTCCTGTAGATTTTCAAGTTTTGTTGAATATAGGCTTTTATACTAAGATCTGATGATTTTTTTGAATTTCCTCTGAATCTGTAGTTATGTCTCCCTTTTCATTTCTGATTTTGTTAATTTAGACACACTCTCTGTTTTCTCTCATTAGTCTGGCTAAGTGTTTATGTATCTTGTTGATTTTCTCAAAGAACCAACTTTTGGTTCTGTTGATTCTTTCTATGGTCCTTTTTGTTTCTACTTGGTTGATTTCAGCTCTGAGTTTGATTATTTCCTGCCTTCTACTCCTCCTGGGTGTATTTGCTTCTTTTTCTTCTAGAGCTTTTAGGTGTGCTGTCAAGCTGCTGACGTATGCTCTTTCCTGTTTCTTTCTGTAGGCACTCAGCACTATGAGTTTTCCTCTTAGCACAGCTTTCATTGTGTCCCATAAGTTTGGGTATGTTGTACCTTCATTTTCATTAAATTCAAAAAAGTCTTTAATTTCTTTCTTTATTTCTTCCTTGACCAGGTTATCATTGAGTAGTGCATTGTTCAATTTCCACATATATGTGGGCATTCTTCCCTTATTGTTATTGAAGTCCAGTTTTAGGCCGTGGTGGTCTGATAGCATGCATGGGATTATTTCTGTCTTTCTGTACTTGTTGAGGCCCGTTTTTTGACCAATTATATGGTCAATTTTGGAGAAAGTACCATGAGGAGCTGAGAAGAAGGTATATCCTTTTGCTTTAGGATAGAATGTTCTATAAATATCTGTTAAGTCCATTTGGCTCATGACTTCTCTTAGTCTGTCTACGTCCCTGTTTAATTTCTGTTTCCATGATCTGTCCATTGATGAGAGTGGGGTGTTGAAAACTCCTACTATTATTGTGTGAGGTACAATGTGTGTTTTGAGCTTTAGTAAGTTTTCTTTTACGTATGTAGGTGCCCTTGTATTTGGGGCATAGATATTTAGGATTGAGAGTTCATCTTGGTGGATTTTTCCTTTGATGAATAGGCAGTGTCCTTCCGTATCTTTTTTGATGACTTTCAGTTGAAAATTGATTTTATTTGATATTAGAATGGCTACTCCAGCTCGCTTCTTCCAACCATTTGCTTGGCAAGTTGTTTTCCAGCCTTTCATTCTGAGTAGTGTCTTTATCTCTGAGGTGTGTTTCCTGTAGGCAGCAGAATACAGGGTCCTCGTTGCTTATCCAGTTTGTTAATCTATGTCTTTTTATTGGGGAGTTGAGGCCATTGATGTTGAGAGATATTAAGGAATAGTGATTATTGCTTCCTGTTATATTCATATTTGGATATGAGGTTATGTTTGTGTGCTTTTCTTCTCTTTGTTTTGTTGCCAAGACGATTAGTTTCTTGCTTCTTCTAGGGTGTAGCTTGACTCCTTATGTTGGGCTTTACCATTTATTATCCTTTGTAGTGCTGGATTTGTAGAAAGATATTGTGTAAATTTGGTTTTGTCATGGAATATCTTGGTTTCTCCATCTATGTTAATTGAGAGTTTTGCAGGATACAGTAACCTGGGCTGGCATTTGTGTTCTCTTAGGGTCTGTATGACATCTGTCCAGGATCTTCTGGCCTTCATAGTTTCTGGCGAA
Source organism: Rattus norvegicus (assembly GCF_021556685.1). Classification (NCBI taxonomy): domain Eukaryota; kingdom Metazoa; phylum Chordata; class Mammalia; order Rodentia; family Muridae; genus Rattus; species Rattus norvegicus. The sequence goes on along the minus strand of NC_141534.1, from coordinate 68,025,989 downwards.
AAGTCTGGTGTGATTCTGATAGGTCTGCCTTTATATGTTACTTGACCTTTTTCCCTTACTGCTTTTAATATTCTTTCTTTATTTTGTGCGCTTGGTGTTTTGATTATTATGTGATGGGAGGTGTTTCTTTCCTGGTCCAAACTATTTGGAGTTCTGTAGGCTTCTTGTATGCCTATGGGTATCTCTTTTTTTAGGTTAGGGAAGTTTTCTTCTATGATTTTGCTGAAGATATTTACTGGTCCTTTGAGCTGGGAGTCTTCACTCTCTTCTATACCTATTATCCTTAGGTTTGATCTTCTCATTGAGTCCTGGATTTCCTGTATGTTTTGGACCAGTAGCTTTTTCCGCTTTACATTTTCTTTGACAGTTGAGTCAATGATTTCTATGGAATCTTCTGCTCCTGAGATTCTTCCATCTCTTGTATTCTGTTGGTGAAGCTCGTATCTACAGCTCCTTGTCTCTTCTTTTGGTTTTCTATATCCAGGGTTGTTTCCATGTGTTCTTTCTTGATTGCTTCTATTTCCATTTTTAATTCCTTCAACTGTTTGATTGTGTTTTCCTGGAATTCTTTCAGGGATTTTTGTGACTCCTCTCTATGGGCTTCTACTTGTTTATTTATGTTTTCCTGGAATTCTTTCAGGGATTTTTGTGACTCCTCTCTACGTGCTTCTACTTGTTTATTTATGTTTTCCTGGAATTCTTTCAGGGATTTTTGCGATTCCTCTCTGTAGGCTTCTACTTGTTTATTAATGTTTTCCTGTGTTTCTCTAAGGGAGTTCTTCACGTCTTTCTTGAAGTCCTCCAGCATCGTGATCAAATATGATTTTGAAACTAGATCTTGCTTTTCTGGTGTGTTTGGATATTCTGTGTTTGCTTTGGTGGGAGAATTGGGCTCCGATGATGCCATGTAGTCTTGGTTTCTGTTGCTTGGGTTCCTGCGCTTGCCTCTCGCCATCAGATTATCTCTAGTGTTACTTTGTTCTGCTATTTCTGACAGTGGCTAGACTGTCCTATAAGCCTGTGTGTCAGGAGTGCTTTAGACCTGTTTTCCTGTTTTCTTTCAGCCAGTTATGGGGACAGAGTGTTCTGCTTTTGGGCGTGTAGTTTTTCCAATCTACAGGTCTTCAGCTGTTCCTGTGGGCCTGTGTCTTGAGTTCTGCTGCAGGTTGCTTGCAGCAGAAAAGTTGGTCTTACCTGTGGTCCCGAGGCTCAAGTTTGCTCGTGGGGTGCTGCCTATGAGCTCTCTGCGGCAGCAGCAACCAGGAAGATCTAAGCCGCCCTTTCTGGGAGCTTCCGTGCACCAGGGTTCCAGATGGCGTTTGGTGTTTTCCTCTGGCTTCAGAGATGTGTGCAGAGTGCAGTCTCTTCTGGTTTTCCAGGTGTGTCTGCCTCTCTGAAGGTTTAGCTCTCCCTTCCACGGGATTTGGGTGCAGAGAACTGTTTATCCGGTTGGTCCTTTCAGGTTCTGGCGGTGTCTCAGACACAGCGGACCTGCTGCTCCTGGGCCCTCCTCTGCGGGAACCCAGAGGCCATATACAGTTTCCTCTTGGGCCAGGGATGTTGGCAGGGGTGGGCAGTGTTGGTGGTCTCTTCCACTCTGCAGCCTCAGGAGTGCCCACCTGACCAGGCAGTGAGGTCTCTCTCCCACGGTGTTTGGGAGCAGAGAGCTGCTTCGGGCAGGGATCCGCTGGTTTGGGACTCCCCCCTCAAATGTTTTTCTAATAGGTCTGCCCTTATCTGTTATATTGTCCTTTCCCTTCCAGCTCTTAAAATGATTTCTTTGTTATGTATATTTAGTGTTTTGATTATTATGTGCTGAAGGGAAATTCCTTCTGGTCTATCCATTTGTCTTCTGCATGCTTCTTGTATTTTGATAGGCACTTCCTTCTCCAGATTAAGGAAGGTTTCTTTTATAATTTGGTTGAAAATATTTTCTATGCCTTTGTCCTAGGTTTCTTCTCCTTCCTCTACTTCTATTTTTAATAGATTTTATCTTTTGTAGCATTCCAAATTACCTGGATGCTTTGTGCCTGGATATTGCAATAGTTGACATTTTCTTTTCTTCCATTTTGTATTCGATGCTTGAGTCTCTCAGTCATTTGTACTCTTTTGAGAAGCTTGCTTCTGAGTTCTCTGCCCAAGTTCATAAAGTTTTCATTTTCAGATATCTCTCAGTTTGTATTTTTTTAATTGGCTTTATTTCTACTTTGAGGTCTTGAAGTGTTTTATTCATTTCCTTCCACTGTTTGTGTTTTCATAGATTTCATTAATGGATTTGTTCATTTCCTCTTCAAAGACCTCTAACACTTTCATAAAGTCTGTTTGAAGGTGTCTTGTCTTCAACTGTGTTATTTCTCAGGGACTATGCTAGTAGAATTCCTGGTTTCCATTTAATCCTGGCCATTACTGTTTTTCACATTGGCATCTGGGTTGGGTATGATTATAATTCTAGATGCTGATATGTGGTCTTTTCTTTGTAGAGTGGATGCTTTATTCCTTGCTTTTTGTTGTCTCTGGGGTTCACAGGAGAGTTTGATGACCCTAAGTTTGTTGCCTGATACGGAATGCTTCTGGGATGTCAGCTGTAGCCACTTGGGGTTCCATTCCAGGTAGAATGTGTTTCTAGGTATTGTGAGGTGATACTGGGGAAGGAGGGTGCTAAGAGGTATTCAACCAGAAACATCTGTTTAATTCCAATGAAAGGGAGCAGAGATGGAGGACAGACCATAGCAGGTAGTCTGATACAAAGCTTAAGATGAGACTGACAGGTTGGATTTGGAAGAGAGGAAGGAGAATTAAGATCTGAAGCTTGTCTACCTGCTTTGTTGACCTACATGCTTCTTATGAACACATGGCCAGCAAGTTCCTCTGGAATGCCTGCTGGAGTTGGGAACTAAGACAAAGTGGTAAGTCGGGAGGCTGTGAAGAATCAGCCTGCCACCACCTTAGGCTTAAAAGCCATCTTATAAAGATAAACTGAGTTCATTCCTGTTCAAACCTCTGTTTCTCAATAATTGAGCTATAAGTCCCCATAAACAAGAAATAGTTCTGTGCTGACTGTTTCAAGAATGGCAATCATTTTGTTTGTTTCAGGAGTTGTTGTGACTAACTTGTTATTTTTGTATTCTGCTCCTATAACCCCACACATTCTACCCACCAAATTCCCCATTTGAAAATCCCCTACCCCTGAGCTATGAAAACCTTCTCTTCCTTACAACTAACGCTGACCTCTCAAACCCCATCTTAGGGGAAGGCAGTTCATGTATGCAAATTTTTAAAAACTTGCTTTAATTAATGACTGTGATAATTTGGCTTGGTAGTCATTCTCCTTCTATCTCTGGATTAACAGAAGTTTGTAGAAGATCATTATGTTCTGCCAGGGATAGGGGCAGAAAGGAAGGGGAGGCCAAAGCAGGTGGTCTACAACAGAGCTAGGAGTAAACCTGGGAGATTAGATTGAGGAGAGGAGGGAGTGGTGAAGATCTGGTTAGACTACATGCTTTTCTCAATGGTGTAATGTGTGGCTTCCCAGGAAATGCCTGTGAGATGGAGTTGGAGGCTGAAATAAAGCAATGAGTATGGTCAGAGAAGTTTGGAGGGAGAGATCTGTGTAATCCACTGGATATGGAAGCAGGAGAAGGGACTGCCACAGGTGATCTGCTACAAAGCTGGAGGTGAGAGAGAGCAATGAGTTTGGAGGAGAGGAGTAAGAGATAAAGACTTACTCTAGAGTTCATCTACTTCTACCTGGCCCCCCTGTCCTGCGAGATCAGCAGGTAGCCGGGGAGTCTCCTATTGTGACTTTCAACACTGAAGTTTATGCTGATGCAAAGTCTCAATTTAAAAAGTAAAAGTCTCAGCATTTAACTGCAGAAAACCAACTATGGGACCCTTAGCCCCAACTTACATATTTACAACACGACTTCTGCACCTAAGGCAATGGCTATCAAGGGAGAGGGGCAGAAAGACTGCCAAAGGCAGAGGACCAGGAAGTCTGCTGTGAGAATATGTACTCTATGTGTAACAGGGAAGCTACACACATGGAGTCTCAACAATAACATGGCTGCCTAAACACGACCTGAACAATTGCAACAACAGTTGACACTTTAACATAGATGAGGGAAACCACACAGTGCCCCATCTCTTCATAAAGAACTAAATGCAATTAACAATTACCTATATAGAGAAAATCAGTCTTCCCAAAGGGTGACTCCCCAGATGCATTATCCAGTAACGTTATCAAGCCCATAAACATATATGAGGTCACACTGAGCATGCTCTGCAAGTTGTATTTAAGTAAGTATTTATTTATAGATATACGTAGTAACAATGGGAAAAGAAGAGCAGACCATGAATTAGGAAGGGAGTAGGGAAGGGTAAAAGGAAAATAGGTACAGGGAGATAATATAATTATATTTTAATTACACTTTAAAAAGAAAGTGGCTATAATATACACTTTATTTTTAAATCTGGATACACATCTAATATGCCTAATTGTTTTCCTTTAAATGTTTCCCACTATAATCCCCACTATAGTTCCCACTATAGTTTCCCTGAAAAACATGATTAGAATATTTGTATAAATATACTCTAATAGACTAAGGAAAACCTAAGAGAAAGAAAGAGGTGTAAAGAGAAGAGAAGAGAAGAGAAGGTTCAACAGGTTTTGTTGATTTTTTGGTTGGCTTGTTTGTATGTGCTGAGACGGGATCTTTACACAGCACTGGCTGACTCTGAACTCATTATATAGAATATGCTGGTCTCAAACTCACTACAGCCTTGTCTACCTGCCAAGTAATTGGTTTACAGATGGGTTCAACCATGCCAAGCCAGGCTATTTCACTGCTTCCTCTTCTTTCCTTCCTTCTTTTTCTTTTCTTTTCTTCTCTTTCTTTCTCTTAGGTTTCCTTATTCTATTTAAGTGTATTTATACAAAATATTTTATACAAAATGTTTTAATCATGTTTTCCTTCCTCTACCTCCTCCACACTCCCCTACCCACCCAACTTTATGTTCTTCCCCTCTCAAACAAACAAACAAAAAACCAAAATCCAACATATACAAAATCAAAACAAACAATCAAAACAAGACAAACATTTTCCAAAGAAAAAGTTGACCAAAAAATCCAGAGTTCATTTTATGTTGCCCTGCTTCTCCTGGCCCTGGGGCCTGCTCTGCAGGGTGGTTGATATACCGAGTGAAACTTCGTGGGAGGAAACTTAGTTTCCCTTTGCCACTAGGCATCAATTGCAGATAGCTTCCTAATTTAATAAACCAATCATTCTATAATTATTTAATCCAGATGCATAAATGCAAAAATTAAGAGAGGCTATATGCCAATGCCTGAGAAAACAAATGTTTGCTGAGCTGTTAAAGAGGTAGATTTCATGTACTAATCAACAAGAAAGAAAACAAAATCTCTGTGCATTAAGTTTAAGGTTTTTGGCTGTGATCACTAATGAAAAGGAAAAAAACTATCTCAGATTATCTTTTCTAAGAAGGAATTAAAAATACAAGAATAAGGACAAGGGTGTGTGTGTGCGCGCATGTGTGTGTTTGTGTGTGTGTGTTTTGTGTGTGTTTGTGTGTGCGCACACACATGTGCATACGTGCGTGCATGCGTGCATACATATGTGTTTAATTTTTTTGCCCAGGAAAAATATTACTATAATTTGAGCAATGAGTGGAACTAACTCAGTTCACACCCTAACAGAAATACACTGCTTCACTGAAAGATCAAAATGACTTGTTTTTCTTTCAGTGAAATCCTATGAAAATGTAATGAACATGCTATTCAAAAAAGTTCATTTGAATTTAGTATAATGTATTCTATTATAACTTTGGCTGTCAATATAATTTGGTGGGATCTGTCTTCTCCTTTATCTCCTACAAAACTAGGATTTCTAAAAAAAAAAAAACCACAAATTGTTTCCTTTCTGGTGGAGGTCCAGAATTGCAAATGAACTAATAGCAAGGGACAGAAAAATATTTTGGCTCCAAACTTAAGTCCCACATGTGTTAGACTGGATTATAAAACACATGAGAACAAGAGATCTTTCAGGCAAGTTGGCAAACTAAATCTAAGCATCTTAATATAGGAACTCTAAAATAATATTGCACATTTTGTAGTTCCAAGAAATACCTTCACTTGTTTTAAAATAAATTTTAATAACTTTGACTAAAAGTTAACTAGTATTATAATGATCCAAATGTTAGAAATGCAGAACACTTCTCCTATGGAGGCACCAGAAGTGTGCATTCCTATCTTTGAACATGCATCGGCATCTTCAAGTTTTGGATGATCCAGGCTTTAGAAAGATGTGGTGGCTTCTGTTACTTTGAGATACCTGTGGGGTTCTACCATTTCCATAGCAAAAGAACTTATAAATCTCCTACATCCACACTTATATATCCCTCATTGTCCTTAAAATACTGCCTTTCTTTTGTATTAACCAGAAAGGTGCCCCTAAAAGAACAGTGTTATCACATACAGAACTACCTAATGATATTGGGGAAGCCCTTGATGTTGAGTCCTAATGTGTGAATGGTCAGACCTCAGAGCAGTCAGTCCCTTCTTTAGCAGTAGTTCCCCTGAGGCCCTCAGGAACTAGGACCTCACATAGCAGAGATTTCTCCCTCTTGAAGTCTACATTCGTATCTGATCGCAGGAGCCAGCATTATAGCTTCTTTAAATCCCAATCTTGACTGATCCTAACAGTTCATACTTCTGTTGAGGAGAGGTCTGTACTTAGTTTTGTAATGAAGCTGTTGAAAACTGGCTGCTAAAACTGGGTTGGCTGTACAGGTTTTGACAGAAGTCAATAAGTCATCAATTTAGTCACTATGTTGTTTACAAAAAAAAATTTGTTTCATTTTTAGAGATCATAACTAGAAATCAATGATTCTTATGCCCATCATGCTTCAGATATGTTCATTCTTACCTGATGTGTAGTATACCTACCTTCTCTAAAATCCGGAGGAATAATGGCCATAGGAATAATGCTCCCTCCTCCAATTTCTCTTAGTAGAACCAATCAAGAAAGAGTATGACTTCCTACTTCTGAACTGTGATTTTACATTCTGAAGATGAAACTACTTAAGTAGATAATATGAATATAGGGATCTTTCATATACATGACTTAATATCAATGGTAGAATTCTGTCTAGAAGAATCTAAGGTTTTTATTTTTTCTATTTTATTTTTTAAGAAAGATAGCAAAGATTCCCAAGTAAGGAAAAAAATATCCTAATTAGCTCGTGAAGCCATCACACCAGGTAGTATCTGACACCTGTGTCAAAGGGGAGGGACTCTGAATGCTATCTGAGTGACCAGGGTTAGTTGCACTGGGTTACTAGGTTAGAGAGGTCAAATGTATATGCCCCGGGCTAGGCTCACAGAGAGTCTGTTCTTCCAAATCTAGTTATGACCAGAGCACCAGTGATAAGCAGCCCCAGGAGACAGTTCTAACAGGCTATATATGCAAAGGTGTTGGAAATTACCCAGGGAAGCCTGTTTCCACAGGACTTGTGAGTCCAGAAAGTTCAAGGAAGTCTTTGAACTTCAGGATGCCAATCATTCCTAAGTTTTGAACACTTCTGAGACTTGCTGGCTGCCAGTCGCCAGGAAACAGAGAGGAAGTTAATAACTGAACTCACTTTAGCCGTAATTTATTGCAGTTGGTGTTTTCCCTTGTCCTTTTGCACATGTTTGGAATGTGGTACTATCATAGGAAGAATTGCTCATCAGAACTTATTTTAAATATTTTCTAATACTAGCTTCGCAAAATTCCATAGTCAAAGGGGGGAGGAAACATGTTTTATTATTTTTTTTAGTTTTATACTTTTTCATTTATTTTAGTTATTATAGTTTTAAAATCTATGAAGCATCTGGTTAATCTGACATAGTTTAACCTTAAATCCTACTGACTATTCTAGTGGTATACACAGGACACACCAGATGGAAAAAGAATATAAGAACACAAATATAAAACCGGAAAGTGATCTCACTTCATGACTGCTGTAAAATCTGGGAAGAGTTTTTGTAAGTCTCCTCTCTACCAGCTTCACATGTATAAAATGGGCACAAAGTATAACATATCTCAAGAGAGTTAAATTTGAAACGAGGAAGATAATTTATTTAAAAGCTGTTCTTAAAGGTCACACAGTGTAGAAATTAACAGTATTTTTGAGAATTGTGATAATTCTAGGATTTTACAAAATTCTGCCTATTTGCTATGACAGGTCTCAATACCTAGCACTCTCGTGTCGACATAGTGACACAATTCTCCACCCTGAGTAGCTGTTCTATATGTATGAAATCCCGAACAGAGAGATATAAGGAAGGGAGGACCACTCCCTTCTGTTCTCACTCACCTGAGGGAGCACCTCGCAATAGATGAGACAGAGAGAAGCTAAGCATCGGATGTGTACCTTCTGCTTCAACTCTCTCCTGGAAGAGAGAGGTCACAGGTCAGTAAGGAGCATGATATTTTGTGGGGGCAATCACATTGCTTCAACTAGGAGTGAAGTAACTCTACTAGGAAAAAATAGTTGGTAATTCAGGATTTTTTATTAACTTCTATAAAAGATGCATGTCCCAAGAAACTCAATATTTTCCTCCCATGGTGTATATTTCAAAATGTCAAGTGTCCGACCTCATTAGAAGTCATCATTGAAATGCTTCTCAAAGAAAGCGAATGTCATGTTTTCTGCCTTTCTTTTACTTTTTAAAACTTAATTTAACAAAGTAGTACATTTCTATCATGCATTCCATCATGTTCTGTCTTATACCCTCTTCATCCTGAGATCACTATGACAAAATAGCCCCACTATATGTCCTTTTTGTATCATGTCCTTATAATCTAGCTAAACTCCATGAACCAGGAAAATATGCCATGCCTATCTTTCCAAGTTTGGCTTATTTCATCTATCACACAGTCTCCAATGGTACCCTTCATTCATACAACTCATATAATTTGTTCTTCATGCTGTGTAAAAGTCCATTGTACTGGTGCATCCTTTACCTGTTTTTTTACACCTACCTCTATTGATGAATGTCTAGAGTAATCCTCCTCTTTCTCCATTATGAATAGTGCTACTATAAATACAAATGTGAAGACAGCTCTGTTATATACTGACTTTGATTTTAGATGTATCTCTTTTTTTAAAAAATATAGTTTTAGTGTTTAGTATAGTTAAAAAATTAGGTTTTAGTGTTCAGTTTCTATGGTCCTTATATATTCTAGCCAGAATCCCATCATATGTAAAGTTGGCAAGGATTTTCTCCCATTCTGTTGTTGGTCCCTGCTGATTGTTTCCTTAGCTGTGGAGATTTTTTATTTCTTATGAACTCATTTGTTAGCTTTTGCTCATACTTCATAAGCCACTGATATTATATTCATAACAATTTCCTAAATTTATATCAAAAGGTATTTTATTTGTTTTCTTCTAGTGGTTTCAATGATTTAGACCTTTAACATCAGTAAGGTCTCTATCCACTTTGAATTTATTTTCATAGTGAAGAGATATAGATGCCTAATTTTACTCCTCTACAAACAAATATTCCCACTTCCCTAGTATTGATTGTTGAAAAGTCTGTCTCTTCCCAGGATGTCTTTTGGTGTCTTTCTTAAGAATAAAGTGATGCTGGCTGTGTGATCTTAGTTCAGGGCCCTCTGTCTGTCTGTCTACTTGAGGTGGAATGCTCAGGTTCTCTCCCCCCACTGTTGGGCTAAAGTCACCCACATTGATTCCTGGACATCTCTCACATCCCAGACCTCTGGGACTTTCTAAAGGTTCCCCCAACCCCTACTCCTGGCAGCCATATAGCTCCATTCATTCTGGCCCTCTGGGATTCTCTCCTGCTTCCACCAGTATATGATCCTCACCCTCCTTTCCTCCTCCCCCTCCCCTTTCCCACCCAGATTCTTTCCCCCTCTGTCTCCCATGATTATTCTGTTCCCCCTTCCAAGTAGGATTGAAGCATCCGGACTTGGGCCTTCCTTCTTGTTAAACTTCTTACTGTCTGTGGGTTGCATCACAGGTAATCTCTACCCTTTGGCTAATGTCCACTTATCAGTGAGTATATGCCATGCATGTCCTTTTGGGTCTGGGTTATCGCACTCAGGATGATATTTTCTGTCTAAAAGATATGCAGGGAGAAAAATGGAGCAGAGATTGAAGGAAAGGCTGTCCAGTGACCGGCTCAACTTGGGATCCATTCTATATGGGTGGGCACCAAATCCTTACAATATTACTGATGCTATATTGTGCTTGCAGACAGGAGCCTAGCATGGCTGTCCTCTGAGAGGCTCTATCAACAGTCGAGACAGAAGCAGATACAGCCAACCATTGGATTGAGGTCAAGAACCCCCTATGGAAAAGTTAGGAGAATATTGAAGGAACTGAAGGGGATGGTAGCCCCTTAAGAAGACCTACAGTGTTAACTAACCTGGACCTGTGGGAGCTCCTGGAGACTAAGTTACTAACCAAAGAACATACATTGCCTGGTTCAAGACCCCCGGCAGACAACTGCCTTGTCTGACCTCAGTGGGAGAAGATGCATTTAATCCTGTAGAAACTTGATGTCTCCCCCAATGAAGGTGGATGCCCCAGGGGGCGGGGAAGAGGAGAAGAAAGCACCCTTTCAGAGGCAAAGAGGAGGGAAAATGGGGTGAAGAACTCTGGTAGGGGGAACTGGGATGGGAGCAACATTTGGGATATAAATAAATAAAATAATTAGTTTTTAAAAACAGCATCTTCCAATTGGCAAATGGGATAATGAACAGACAGACAATTAGTTCTCAAGAGAAGAAACAAACAATTACCAACAAGTACATGTTTAAAGTGTCCATCTTTAGTCATTACAGTAATGTGACTTAAAGCCACTTTTTTTTTTACTTTCCTTCCTGATCACAGACCCCCATCCTCCCAGTCCGTACCTCACACAGCCCCCCCTACCAGCCCTCCCCTCTATGAGTTATCTGTTAAAGCCACTTTTAGCTTGTGAGATAGTTCAACACATCAAAATATTTGCCAGACAAACCTACCAACCTGAGTTTGTTCCTAAGAACTAACATAAAGTTAGAAAGAGAGAAGCAACTCTACAAAGTTGCCCTCTGCCTAGAGTTCAAAGATATGCGCAGACATGCACCCCATGAACAATAAATATTAATGACAAACAATTTAAGAACTACATTGAGAGTCCATCTCACCCCAATCAGTTTGCCTAACATCAAAAAACTAGAATCAGCTTAGATGCCCATCAACAGATGATGAAATAATTAAAACACAGGAGATAAGTACAGTGGGGCTTTAAAGAAAAATGAAATTAGCAGGAAAGTGGATGGATCTAGAAAATATTGTATTATATGAGGTAACTCAAATTCAGGAAAAATAAAAATAGCATGTTCTCTCTCATATGTAAATCCTAGCTTATGAGGCACATGTGTGTATATAGATATGTATGTGATATATATCTATATATCACATAACACACACTGTGTGTGTTAGAGAGAGGGAGAGGGAAGGAGAGAGGAAGAGAGAAAGAGAGAGAGAGAGAGAGAGAGAGAGAGAGAGAGAGAGAGAGAATATCAAACTAGAATAAAGATCATGAAAAGGGACAAAGATGTTGAGGGGGAGAACAGTAAGACAGTAGTGATTTGAAACTGGAAAGGAAGCTATCAAGGATGGGCAGAAAGCTAACATATTAGGGGATGGGTGGAACAGTATGCTACCATATTAGGGATCAAAAGTTATCTGGTGGATGGGTCTTAGGGGATAGGAGTTATCTGGGGGATGGAGAAAGAAGGGGTAGGAAATTAACAAAAATAGCTTTTGTTTGAACAAGCCATAATGGAACTTAAAACAATGTATGCTTATTTAATATTTTAATTACAAATGAAACTCCAGGTGACAACAATGTAGAGCTGTGTTTGGGAACCAATGGTATAAAAAAAATAGGACAAACAAAACAAATAAGTCAGCAAACAAACCAGGCTGGTGTTCATTCACTTGAGTAAAATTTGCCTTAGCAACCTGCTTAATGCACTCTCCATTTTCAATTTATTTTCCAGTGGGGACTGCAATTATTGACCACAGAGTGTTTTTACAACTGGTAGCATGCCTTCCGATCAAATGTGAGCAATGATTTGTTTTTTCCCTTGTTGCCGCCTACAGGCTTGAACAGTAGTATCCAATATTCTAAACGAGTATCTCCATTAGGGTGAATTTGTGAAGACAAATATTTGTATAACTGCTAGTTAAATATGCCAGTTCAATCTATTTCTTTGACTTCCCCTCCTCTGCTCTGAGATGTATAATGATGTGCCAGGGACACTTAATGCAAGGGATCTGGTACTCAAATTTACAATGCAATATTTTTTAATTAGTTTCATTTTCTTTATGGTAGTGTTCTATATTTACTAGAAAACTCACTTGGAAAAAATTAACTTTCAACTTATGAATATAGTTAAGACTATTTTGTAATATTTACAACGCATGCTCCAGAGGTTACCTACTAATAGCTGACACTTTTTCTCAGAGGCCATCAGCCCAGAAAGGTGATTTACAAATGAAACTCCAGGTGACAGCAATGTAGAGCTGTGTTTGGGAACCAAACAAGTATCTCCATTAGGGTGAGATAGGGAAACAAGGCAAGGCCTAGAGTAGAACACACACTTTTCCCATCATATTCATTTAATCCATATTCATTCTATAACAGAACACCCTTGCTTAGAGGTTTCAAAGCAGTGCAAATAAAACACTATTAGTTGCCAGAATAAAATTTTACCATGAACATAAAGGACACTCAGAAACTTTATGAAATCATAGATGAAATTTGGATCAATTGAAGTTAAGGACTGAAAGAAAACAGCTTACATTTACCCTGCTCAAGAGCCTGCATTGAATTTCTCCAGAAATAGCTTCATTAATCGAACACATTCCTTCCTAACTGATTAGACAGATTAATGTTCACTTCTTATATTTCTTAGGTATACCCTGGTTTGGTGTAAGGGTTCCAACATTCCATCTAGCTAAAGGAAGGTGAGGGAAGCTGAAAAAGCCAGTTTCTACTTACAGAGAAAGTGAGGAAGCACTGCTCTCTCCCACAGAACAGCTTGCCCAGCCTTCAGGTGGCACTATTCTTGTTCAGATTTTGGAGGGTTCTCAAGTTCTCCCTGGTCAGACTCCATGGTCAGTCTCTAAGCTCCCATTTTTATTTACTGGTGTTTTTTTGTTTGCTTGCTTTTGCTCCCGTGCTATGCATTGGCCAATGCTAAGGCTTGACAAATAAGTTTACATGCATTCACAGGAAAAGCTATAGTTTTTGTGACACCTATTGTAAGTCGTATTTGTCCCGAGCTGTGACTGTCTTTCTATGAGACAAACACAAACCAATAAGAAGCCTCATACTTATGTGAACTCCTCAATTTCAGAACGATGGTATTGCAAGAAGAGATGTAGCTCAGACATACAGCACATGTTCAGTATAGGTAATATCCTTGGATCTGAACCTGAGCACCAACACACACACACACACACACACACACACACACACGTGCACACACACACACTCACATGTGCACACACACACACACACTCACACATGTGCACATACCCTGTGGTGTTGTCTTCTATCCACTTAAAACTCTTCACAGATGGATGTCCTACAGTGTCCCTATGCATATATATACATATATATATATGTATATATATATAATGTGTGTGCATGCACATATATACATACACATTTGTCATCCAGAACAGTCAGCCCATAAGTCTCCTTTTGTTTGCTATTTTACTCGTTAGTGGCTTCTCTTGACCCATTATGTCATTCTTGCCTCAATTTAATTTTCCTGGCACTCAAACCTGAGACTGAATTCCAGCTCCATCATTTCTAGCCGCGTGATGCTGTGAAGATACATTTGAACTGCATAATTTCTGGTTTTGTACTAATGTCACAAAACTAACAGTAGGACTAATCTTGAAAAGGATCCTGGATGGGGTTAGATAGAAATTATATAGCATGGTACCTTCTAAAAAATAAGATTTATCAACTGTTAGTCTTTTTATTGTTGGAACAATTGGAGGCACTTGGAATAGTGAAGTGTACGTGGCTAAAGAAGGAAGGCGCCAATTCCAGCTTCTGTGATCAATGTAACTCTGTTCACTATTCTGAGCGTGGAAGGGACTAAATTAGCAGTTTGTCGTCACCACAAAAAAGCGGGGGAAGGGAGGCGTGTAACCTCAGGGTTCATCATCTCTACTCTATATGAATGACTGTCCCCTGTACAGTCGCCCAAGCACAGTGTTCCAGCCTACCGACAGGTGTCTGCGGTAACAGTACTTGGTATGAGAAGCTGGCAGGAGCTTTGGCTGCACAGCGCTCAGTTTTTTAGCACACATCTGAGTTACACTTAGCATTTCTAACTAATGCTTTCAGGACATGTTTTCTTATTAAATACCTTTCGTTTGTACTTGTATTGAGCTGTATTTTATGACTGGCTCTAAAAGATAGCTTGCTAGGTAATTATATTCTAGGATGCTTGGACATTATGCTCATTTTTATCTTTAAAAAGTTTATTATTGATGTTTGACTGTAATGCTTTGTCAAGTTTGTCTCCATTAGTCTATTAATGATGTTTTTCTTTATTTTTTTATTTACTCAGTTTTCTAACCTTTCTCTATTTTTTTAAAATAATCTCAATTTTTTGGTTCACTTTTTAAATTCTATGTTGGTTAGTTTTTCATCTCTCAGGCAATTTTTCTCGTTCATTTTTACCTTTATCTGACTGACTTTCCTTTTTAGGACATGGAACAAACTTCTCTCTTTATATCCTTTGAATTCGTTGACAATTTTCACCAGGAAATATTTGAGGGATCATCTGATATTTAACCAACTCCCATGCTGTTAAGGAGATCAGAGCTCAATAATGGAGGACTCCTGGTCTTTTGGAGTCTTACTACCTGTTTTCCCTAGCTTTCTGCACTTCCGTGTTCTGATTTCCACATCTGTATGTTCTGATTTTCACATCTGTATGTTCTGATTTCCACATCTGTATGTTCTGATTTCCACATCTTTTGCTTTGGGTTTGAGGGATGAATCTTCTTTATTGATCATCTTATTCTTAAAGACTTAATCCCCAGAATCATTTCATAAAGAGTAAAGATGCTACTGTTGCATCAATAATGTCAAACTGTGCATGATACAGATGTATATTTAAAATAAATGATAAAAACTAAAGACCAAATTACCAAAGACTTCTGAAAATGACAAAACCCAAAAATGAAGTTTTAAATTATTTAAGGTAAATGAAGAGAAAGTAAATGAATGATATGCATGAGGGAGGTAAAACGAAGAGAAATGGAGGAAAGGCAAAGTTAAATAAATTAAAAAGGAAAAAAGATGAGTGGAGAAAAATATAATGGCAGGAAAGAGAAAAGAAACAAAATTAGAAAAAAAAACACCATAACAATTTATTTGAGAAATGAAAGTGGGTTGTAATAAAAAACATTGGGGCATTAACACTTAATCCAAAACACTAAATATCTACATGGTAAAAACCACAAAGGGAAAAACTGAATAAAAATTTTAAAAAGAAAATATATTTCCTAAAAGTGAAAAAAATCACAAATAAAACTTAATGAGTATGAAAGGGTCAAGAACAACATGAAAATTTGCATATAAAAGGTAAAAATTCTGCTAACTATGAAAACCAGGAATCACAAAAGTAGAGACGTGAAGAGTTGGAGTAGCTCTGCTGTCAGCTCTCAAAAATGGAGACTACGAGTTCTGTGCATGGGAGGAAATCATTGTGGAATCCCTCGCTAATGGCTTGCTACATCGCTGAGACTGTCTGCCTGACATCCACCAGAGTTGCCTCTGGTAGTTTCCCTTCTCTGCTGAGTATCAGGAGAGTCTGCTGGTCACACTTAACTTTGCGATCTGTGGACTACTCAGACTCTCCCATCCTCCTGAGACTTTTCAGATCTTATCTTTTGGGGTAATTTTATTTTATGTAGGTGGTGTTTCCCAGAGTGATGGGAGTACAGGAAGCATCCATGGCATTAAGATCTGCATTTATCAATGGAGGAGTTAGAGAAAGGATGGAAAGAGCTGAAGGGGTTTGCAACCCCATGGGAAGAAGAACAACATCAACCAACCAGACAACACAGAGCTCCCAGGGACTAAACCACCAACCAAAGAGTACACATGGAGGGACCCATGGCTCTAGCCGCATATGCCCTTGTCGGGCATCAATGAGAGGGGAAGTCCTTGGTCTTGTGAAGGCTCAATGCCCCAGTGTAGGGGAATGCCAAGGTGGGGAGGCAAGAAGGGGGAGTGAATGGGTGTGTGGGGAGCACCCTCATGGAGGCAGAGAGTGGGGGTATTGGATAGGGGGTTTCTGGAGAAGAAATCGGGAAGGGAGATAATATTTGAAATGTAGAATTCCTCTACCTTCCTGCCCTTCCCTTACCCAGGAGATTAAGCAGGGCGAATTGAAGTTTCTCCCCTTCACTCAGATCGCATCCCTAAAGTACTCAGATTTTGACAATAGATTCTCTTTCATACGATGCCTAGCTGCTATCCTTGGATCATGTAGAATGATAAAATGAGAATTCTCTCTACTGCTGATTCATACACCAGAGTAATCACTGTCTCACCAGACAGGAAGCTGGCTCTGAGTCTTGTGAGGACTATGGATCTGTCATGAAAACAGGATTCCTCAGCTTTATCTGGTTTGCCTTTGGCAAGTGGCTTCCATTTCCTCTCTCCCACACATTGCAGTGTTTTCCACCAATATTCTTTCATTTCTTCATATATTTCCATGCTGCATCTGGCTATGTATCTATCTATCATATAGATATGATATATGAGATAGATAGATAGATAGATAGATAGATAGATAGATAGATAGATCAACGTACCATCTATCTGTCTCTATTGCTCTCTCCTATCCCCAATAAAAATATTTTTTTCTTGTTCAGTATATTCTTCCACTGGCTCACACAAATGCAGTCTCTAAACTTCTATGTCACCCACAAAATGTCTGTCAAGTTTATTTTGCCCCAGCACACACCTCTTATTATATCATTCAGCCTTCTGATAAATATGCAGTGTCTTAAGCTAACCATTGCATACAGTCATTCTCTGACTTCATAGAGCCCCTAGTCGTACTTGGTTTATTCCTTGGCAACCATCTTGTCACAGAAATTTGACTTCCTCTTGCTGACTCTTTTTCCTCATAGAAGCCTGCCTAACTACTGTGGTTTAAATGTGAAATGTGCCTCTTAGGCTTTTACCATTTGAGCTTGATCTCCACATGGTGGTGCTGTTTGTAAAGGTTGTGGCAACTTTGGGAGGTAAAGGCTTGTTAAAGGAAATGTATGGCTGGTGGCCTATTCTGAAACTTTAAGAAAATAAAGGTGGTCACTTGGATGATCTTTATATATTCATGCTTAGCAGAGGAGAAATTCCTACCTTTGAGTAAATTTACATACAGACTTACTTTTGAATTAAGAAGTCAGCATAGTATCTATTTTTAACAAATGTCCCAAACTGTGAGGTTCCTTGGAACTTTAAAACCCATCGTTCATCTAGATGAAATTTACCTCATGTGCTGACTAAAATGTAAATTCTAAATAATTTCACTCAAGACCCACTGTATTAGATTCCATAAGGTGTTAGATCTGGAAATGGCCCTTGTTTGGAATTCCCAATGTTATTCTAATTCATACCAAAGCTTGAAACCCACTTTACTGGAGGTTCCTCCAAGTCCTATGATTTTATGATTCTGGCTTATGACTAATCAGCCTACATTTTAGTTGGTACACCACGTAACTCCCTGCCAAACTTCCTCAACCAAATATAGCAAGAATTGACAGATGCCAAAGCGGTGGTAGTCTCTGTCAGTGCCCTTCCTAAAAGCAGCTGGGCCCACACAGCCTTATCCCCAGCTGTCTGGGCCAGGCAGCAGGTGCTGGGATGGCCATTCCAGCTCTGCTCCATGCCCGCAGCTGTTCTTGTGAAGCGAATCTGGCAGCACTATTTGCCCAGGTCTCCAATTTTCCCTTGGGTGGCCCCTGTTTAGTGGGTGGTCCAGCTCAGCCTTAGTTCTGGTGAGCATACATTCCAAAGTTGTAATACCCTGACCAGTGCCCACAAAAAGCCCTATGTGTTTTATGTTTGTATATGTATATACACACTTCAGATTGTAGTAGTGCTTAAAGTACACTTCGTCCTTAAAATATATTTGTGTGTGTGTATCTGTGGACAAATATTATACAAGATATTTTTATGCATAAGTTTTAGTTGCAGATGAAAGGGACATGGCTCTCTGTCTCTCTCTGTCTCTCTGTCTCTCTGTCTCTCTCTCTCTCTCTCTCTCTCTCTCTCTCTCCATCCCTTGTACCATCACCCTCCTTCTCTCCCTAACTCCCTCTCTTTCTCTCCCTCTGTCCCTCTGCTTTCACTTCATTTTTACAAAAGTAAATCTATTTATAGGAACAGTATTTAAGAAAGCAAACCCTAAGTTTTACTTTATACTATGTGACTAAAATGACTGCTTCTAACCAATCCCAGAGTAAAGGGACAATCTGGTAAGACACCATGTAAGTACAAAGGGCATTACAAGTAATGCAGAGAAATGGGCATAACACTGGAGTTTTTAGGGTAGTATCACGCTTGCACAGTATTACAAAATTGAGAACATTTGTCCAAAGCCATAAGTAACACTGTTAGCAAACCTAATGAATATCAGATAGCAATGGTACATCAGTGTAGGCTTAAAGAAAGGAGTCAAAGAAAATGTCCCTATGACAGAGGATATCAATACTATGGGGGACTATTATCATGAGTATTTTCTCTCATGAGAAATACTCTCAGTTGTATGAATTTCAACATCATACACCTTTTTAAAATCTAAAAAAAAGTCTGAGTTTAGAGGAAAAAGACTGTTTTCTTTGCAAAATTGTGGAAAGATGTGACTGTTAATTACCTCCTTTCTGTTTAATACAAGTGGAAGAAGGAAGGAGGAGGAGGAGGAAGAGGAAGAGGAGGAGGACGAGAATGACAGTGACAATATTGAGATGTGAAACTGTTATAAAATTAGGTTAACACTGAAATGTGATGTTTCTGTTCACTGAGTTTGGGTTAATTTTATGTTCACATTGTTCTCATAGTTCTTCATTTTCTTGCTTATTAAAAATGAGACAATATGAACTACGATAGGGCAAAAAAAAAAAAAAAAAAACCTGTTCGATGGATTTCTGCCACCACTTAAAAATGAACTGATTATTGTTCTGTGGCTATACAACATAAAAGTTGTGAAGGTGTCTAAGGAAAAAAAAACAATCCTTACTACTCTAAAAAATACATTTCATCTGGCTTGCTTATGCACTAAATGCATGACTTAATGATGGCCTGAAACCTCTTTTATAAGCACAATTTCTGTTATAATCATCTTATGCCAGATGTTACTGAAAAATATCACAAGTCTCTGAAGAAACAGTAACTGTGTAAATGTCAATATCTAGTCTTGAAAACAATGGCAAAAATGCCAAACAATATTTTTAAAGGAGAGTATCATGTCTACACATTGTTCTATGACATCATAATTATTTGTATAAAGAACAAAAGTAGCAGGACAATGAATAAAGCATTCATCTGAAATTTCATCTTGCATACTTTTGAAAGCAGGGAAGATTTACATTTAAACAGACATAAGAATTAAGCAACTACTGAAGATGCTAATGTCATCATTTTAACCAAATTAACAGCCTACTTCAGGTGTCTAGAAAACTACTTACACAGCAGAAACTGACTTACACAAAAGTCCGTGTAAAAATGACATAAAATGAGGGGGGAACTCCACTGTTTCTTCACTTAATCATTAAGACATTGATAATGATATAAATCAATGTAGGTGTATCCTGAACTGCGAAGGATGTCTACACCGATCACAGTGGAGGAAAGGGCATGACCATCACTCTGATTTGTGGAAACTGAGACAGAGATGTGGCAAGAGAAGCTGTATTTTGCTGGGCTTCCTGCTGCAGTCTAGGTTTGACTTTTTGTAGGAGAGCTCCCATGTCTTTAGAGTTCTGAGGTCCCTCTTGCTACCCTTTCCACTCAGTAATTTTTAATCCTTGGAAAAGCATCTTAAATTCAAGGGTTAAAAAGTGTAAACATGGGGTTGGGGGTTTAGCTCAGTGGTAGAGCACTTGCCTAGCAAACGCAAGGCCCTGGGTTCGGTCCCCAGCTCCGAAAAAAAACAAACAAAAAAAAAAAAACAACAAAAAAACAACTGAAACAAAAAGTGTAAACATCAAAGGATATTTAGATTATCCTGGGGCAGCTAGGGACTTAAACTTCCTTTATGGTAAATGTCATGGTAATTATGGACACAGGCCCAAATGCTGATCATCCAAGGTCTATGGGATGACTGTTCTCAATGTCAGTTGACTACATCTGGAATTAACTGAACACCAAGCTTCTAGGTACTCCTATGTGGGTTTTTTTCCTAGGTTGGATCATTTGAGGTAGGAAGACCCACTTAAATCTGATCCATACCTTCTGCTGGCAGCCTATATAAAAATCTTGAAGGAAGGAAGTGTTTGCTCTTTGCTATTTATTATCTCACTGGTAACTTATTCCTTAATTGCTATTAAAGCCTATTTATTCAGGATTCCAACATAGACTGAAGACTAGTTGAGACATTAAGCCTTGTGGGCAGAACGACTATTGGCTTCTTAGACTTCCTGTTGGGAAACATGCATTGTTACAATGGTCAGACCACAGCCTGTAAGCCACTCTAATAAACTATGTATGGTTTATTATATATACTATATATTCATTCTGTATATATTCATGAATACATACATAAAATAAGTTTTGTTTCTTTAGAGAGTCCTAATGCAAACCTTGGTGCCAGGAGTAGTTCTAGAACAAGAAGAGCATAAGGATAAAGATTTTTATCCTTATCTGGAATAGGCTTCCAATTTGCCAACACTTATACTCACTGAAGCCTCTCCTAAAAGCACGGAGAACACAAAAAAATCTATCAGGACAAACATGTATGATTATTCTGCTATACCTACTGCAAGAAGCAGAAATTTAATGACTATTTAAAACTTTTGACTATTTGTGGAAAAAAAATAAGGAAAATAATAGTATGATTGGTTGCTCCTGGCATCTCTAGATACATTGATAAAAGAAAAGAAATAGCTCCATGATAAAACTAGACAATCTCTAGCATCTCAGAATATAGTGATGAAGGACAACACTGTGTTCAGTGATAAAACTGACTGGCTCCAGATGTACTTGCACAGTCTAAATGCTTTTAAGGGTGCCCTAGAAGAGACTCTTCTCTCCAGCAGCCACAGAGTTAAAGTTGCAGAAAACTGAACCAAAACCCTCCCTATAAGATTGGCTGGATTACAACAAAAATTAAGTCCCAGTCTCAAAGGGTATCAGTAGTTTAATTTACTTTAATAGTGAAGAATAGGATATTGCAACTTTAATCAAGCAGCGACTCCAAATTGCTCTTGCTGTACCAGATGTGGTGTCCGTACTTGAGCAGACTAATATTTCCTGACCCATGCTATGCAGCTATTGATCCAGCAAATGCCTTTGTCTTGGTAACTGTCCAAAAGGATCACCAGAAGAAATTTGCTTTTAGTCACCAAGGCTGGCAGTTTACCTATATAGTTTTACCTGACAGATATATTAACTCTTCAACCCTGGGTCATCCCTTAGTTTGAAGTGATCTCGATCATATTTCTCTCCACAAAACTGCAACTTGATTAAAATTGCAAGATCACATTCTTTACTATTAAAGTAAACTACTCATACCCTTTGAGACTGGGACTTGAATTTTTGTTGTAATCCATCCAATTTTATAGGGAGGGTTTTGGTTTAATTTTCTGCAACTCATCACACTATAATGATGATATTATGTTGATTGAATCAATGAGCAGAAGGTAGCAACCACTTTGGACTTGTTGGTAATACACATACATATTATAAGTTAAAAAATAAAGTCAAGCAAAATTCAAGAGTCTTTTACTTCAATAAAAAATTTAGGAGTCCAGTAGTATGGGGCATGAAGAGATAGTGCTTCTAAGGTGAATGGTAAGTTATTGAACCTGGGCTTTCCCACCACCAAGAAAGAAACACTGTGTAGTGGACCTATTTTGGATTCTGAAGACAGCACAGTCTTCTCTTGGATATGTTATTCTGGTCCATATACCAAGTGCCTCAGAAGCTGCTAGTTTTAAGCATGACCTAGAACAAGAGTAGACTCTCCAACATGTCCAGGCCATAGTGCAGACTGTTCTACCAATTGGACTATCGCATCCATCAAACCAAATGGTACTTGAAGTGGCAGGGGCAGATAAAGATGTGTTTGGAGCCTTTGGCAGGCCACTATAGATGAATGACAAAAACCACATTGAGTATTTTGTAGCAACTATTATCTGCAGACAACTATTTTCCCTTTGAGAAGTAGCTCTTGGTTCACTGTTGGTCTTTATTAGAAACTGAATATTTGACAATAGGTTACCAAGTTACCATGTGACCTGAACTAGGTTTTATCTGATCCATTGTACTATACAGTAGGACATGCACAGCAGCAATCCATTATCAAATGGAGAAAGTATATATTTGACCAGGTCCAATCAGGTTATGAAGGCACAAGCAAGTTACATGAAGAAGATACATAAATGCCTCTGGTTCCCATTCCTGTTATAATTCTCTCCCAATCATGTACTAACAGTTTCAAGTAGTGTGCCCTATTATTGCTTGACTTAGAAAGACAAGACTAGGGCTTGGTTTACTGATGTTTCTGCACATTGTGTAACCACCACATAGAATTAGACAGCTGTAGAAAAACAAACCCTTTTGGGGACAATCCTGAAAAACACCTGGGAAGGGAAATCCTCACGGTGGGCAGAACGTCAGACAGTATACACAGTCATACATTTTGTTTAGAATGAGAAGTGGCCAGAAGCACCATTGTTCACTGATGCATGGGCTATAGCTAATGGACTGTCTGGATGGTCATGAACTTGGAAAGAGCATGCTTGGGAAATTGGTGAGAAAGACAACTTGGGAAAAAGTCTGTGGATAGATCTCTCCAAATGGAAGAAGGGTGTGAAGATGTTGTATTACATGTAAATGCTCATCAAAATGCAACTTCAGCAGAGGTGGAATTCAGTAATCAAGTATGGAGGATAATTCATTCTATGGCCTATGGACAGTCAGTCTCTTTCCCCAGCCATCTCTGTCATTGCCCAATGGGGTCCTGAACAAAGTAACCATGGTGGCAGAGATGGAGTCTATGCATGGGCTCAACAGCACAGACTTCCACTGACAAAGGCTGGTCTGGCTACTGCTGCTGTTAAATGTTAGATATGGAACAGCAGAGACTAACACCAAGCTTCCAATATGCCACCATTTTTCAGGATGACCCACCAGTGCACAGGTGGTAGGTTTACTTACCCTGAATCACTTCTTTGTGGAAAAGATAAGACTTGGTCCTTACTAAAGTAGGTACTTATACTGGTTATGAACTTGCTATTTCTGCACACGATGCTCTGACAAACCACCGCTGACTCACAGAATGCCTTATCCACCATCATGGTATTCCGCACACTATTAATTCCGACCAAGGAACTCATTTTACAGCCAGAGAGGTGCAGCAGTAAGTCCATGATTGTGTAACCCATTGATCTTTCCTTGTTCCCCAACATCCCGAAGCAGCTGTCCTGATAGAACAAAGGAATGACCTTTGAAGACACAGTTGCAGCATTAATTAAGCAGCAGTTAACTAGAGGGCTGGAATAGGGTTTCCAGAAGGTGGACTATGCCTGAAATCAGCACCCATTATACATTATGGCTCAACTCTCTATCACCCTAGACACCCACTAGGGAAGTTTTGCTTCCTGCTCCTTCAACATTAAGGCTTTTTGGACTAGAACTTTTGGTTTCAGTGGGTTGGGGGTGGAGTACTGCTAGGAGACACAACCAACATTCCACTAAACTGGAAGCTTAGATTCCCCCCGCCCCGGCCACTTTGGCCCTTAATTCTTCAGGCTAAGAAAGGAAAAGCAGTATTAGGAGGGGTGATTGATCCTGATTGATCAAGATTACTGAGAGACGGAGAGACAGAAAATGAGAGAGACAAAGACAGAAAGACAGAGAGACAGAGAGAGATAGTTTAGTAAACTAACAGTCTCCTAAAGGGGGAAAAATGTAAAATTTTAATAAACATATGAAAGATATTGATACTGTTTTAAATGGTATTAATATTCTGAAAACTTTAAAAATAAACAATTATGAAACTAGAATTCAAAGACCATATATGGGTAAAACTACCAAAAGTGGTTTAGAGTAAATTTGGAGGTATTTAGAAAAATATTTACTAACCTAATAAACATGAAAATCCTTACAGAAATGCCTAGTATACATACTTTATTGATTAACAAATAAATATCTAAATTTACTGCAGCATAATTTTAATAGGGAAAGTTTGGAAATAAACTCAATGGCTATTGGTACAAAATTAATAAATTATTGTATCATAAGACACTAAACTCCTGTTTTAAGTACAACCCCAAACATCCCTTGAAGAAGACTGGATCTCTATCGAACTGAGCTGGCAGCGTGCACACTGCACGCCGCTGTTTTTCACTCTTGGAGTTGTGGTGGATGAGTTTTAGGTCACCGTACTTTATACTACCACAAACTGTTCTAATTGCCTAAAATAAACGAATCATTTTTATACTTGCAGGAAATAAAGCTACCTTTCTTCAGATTCTTTAAAGCCCACCTATCACAGAAGTAACTGGAAATAAGCCTGAAGCTTCCTCTCAGGGTTCTGCTTGTCATTTCCCCTCCATACCCTGGCGTCTCTCATGAACCAAAGGTGTAAGAACTGCGGGCAGCAACCTAGTAGCTCCCTGTGTAACTTACTCAGACCAGTTATTTCTGATTAAACATTGAAACAATTCTAGTAGTCATCAAATGCTAAAATATGCTGAGAAACTGTCTTTAGAACTCATATTAAATAATTTGAATTATAAGGTTGAGAACAGTGAATATTTCCCTTTGTAGAGGGTTATAAAACTTTTCTCACCTAAATTTATTAGCCTCTAAAATTATGTAGCTATTTCTTGCCTTGGAAATTTCTCTATTGGATTTTTTTTTTTTTTGCTGCAGTTGTGAGTTTGGGAGGCAAAGTCTCCACAGACCAATGGATCAAACCCAATTCAATTTGATCTGATTTTAAAACAGGACAATATTCTACATTTTGAAAATTGTTATTTATTTTGGAAATACTAACTAAATATTAAGAAAGAATTACTAAGAAATCAACCTTTGCCCTCATGAAATTTTGCTGCATTTGGCAGTATTTTTTTAAAAAACCAGATCCTATAATCATATTCAACTTATTAAGTGCATGCCCAAATATTGTACCATGGTGGCATAGATAGAATATCACAGATTATTAAGGCTTATTGCTTACAGTAGACATTGTCAATTACTACATGGCATGAAACTAGCAATTGAGAGGAAATACTATATTTCAAACAAACATTTGAACCTTACGTACTTTATATGCTTTATCCTAAGCCTAAAATAATATATGCATATATATGTATACATATATATACATTAATGATTAAAGTTTTCTACCATTATTTTCTAGTACCCTCAAAAGAAAACAAAGAAAGGGAGAAAAAAGATACAGAGAATTATCCAGGTTTTTTTCTTATTTCTTTTTTAATTGGATATTATTTTTTATTTACATTTCAAATGTTATTCCCTTTCCCAGTTTCCCATACATAAGCCCCCTATCCTCTCCCTCTCCCCTTCTTCTATCACGGTGTTCCCCTTCCCATCCAACCCCCTTCTTTACCTCCCCCCCAAGATGGGGTAATTGTTATCATCATTGTCATAAACTCAAGGATACCTCTTCAAGTAACAGTGAATAAGAATATCTAGGAAGTTAAAATATCATTAATAGTATTAGGGATTGGGCTCGAGTTGGGTCAGTCATTGGTTGGCTGTTCCCTCAGTTTCTGCTCCATCTTTGTACCTGGTACTTCTTGTAGACAGGACAAATTTGGGTTGAAGGTTTTGTAGATGTGTTGGAGTCCTTATCCCCCTCCACTGGGAGTCCTGCCTGGCTACAGGAGGTGGGCTCTCAGACTCCATATTCCCCACTGCTAAGATTCTCAGCTAGAGTCTCCTCATAAACTCCCTGGAGCCTTCCCCATCTCAGGCCTTTGATGCCAATCCTGAACCACCACCACCCACCTCATTCTCCTAGCCCTCTTGACCCTCTTTCTCTCTCTGATCTCCCTGCACCTAGTTACCACCACTCTGTACTCATCCCCATCCCCTCTCCCATCCAGATCCCTCCTTCCATCCACCTCCAATGACTATTTTCTTTTCTTTTCTGACTGAGATTCAAGCTTTCACCCTTGGGCCCTCCTTGTTATCTAGCTTCTTTGGATCTATAGATTATAGCATGGGTATCCTGTAATTTATGGCCTGACACTATTAATGATACTCTGCTATGTTTGCTGACAGGAGCCTAACATGGCTGTCCTCTGGGATGAGCTACCCAGTAGCTGACTGAAACAGATATAGAGGTGAACAGACCAATATTAGACAAGATCAGAGACTCTTGTGGAAGAGCTGGGGAAAGTATTGAATTACCCAAAGGGGATAGGGAATCCACAAGACTAACAGAGTCACCTAAACTGAACCCTTGGAGGCTCCCAGAGACTGAGCCACCAACCAAAAAGCAAACATGGGCTGGACCTAGGCTCTCCACACATATGTAGCAGATGTGCAGCTTAGTCTTCGTGTGGGTCCCCCAACAACTGGATGGAGGTCCCTCAACAACTGGAGCTGGGACTGTCCATGACTGTGGATCCTCTTCCCCCAACTAAGCTGCCTTGTCCTGCCTTAGGGGGAGAGGATTGCCTAGTCCTGCAGTGACTTGATACCCCAGGTGGGTTACTCATGGGTATACTCCCCTTTTCTCGGAGGAGAAGGGGCTAAAGGGGTAGGGACTGTGGGAGGGGAGACAGGGAGGATGGCAGCTGTGATGAGGATCAAAGTGAATAAATAAGTAAATTAATAAAGAAAATAGAGATTAAAGTATACAAAATAAGAGTCTGAGACTCTATCTTAGGCAAAATAAAAGGAGGGTCCCCGGGGTTGAATGTGTCTAGAATGCGTTGAGGTCACCAAAAATAAGAAATGCTAAAAAGAAAATGTTATGGAAACAAGATCATAAACAAAAGAACCAATTGGAAGAGACTCTGAGTAACCAAATATGGGCAAATAAAAAGTAATCATGGGAAGCAAAGAATTAAGAAACACAGAATAAAAAGTAAATATCCATGAATCGAGGCTAATATAAATAACAAACACAGCAAGCAAATGGTACAGAAAGGAAATCTTTGTGTTTTAGCAGGATTCCAATTAACAAACGTAAAAATAATGATAGAAATAGTTTACCATCTGGCAGACACCGTAGTAACAGTCACAGGCAACCATCATCAACAGATGCTAAACTAGTGGAAAACGATGATAAGAACCTTTTTTGCACAGTCTCAAATTACATATCCAAAGTATGAGAATTACAAATATGGAGAAAATGTAACATTACTACATAAAAATGTTGTAGACACCATGCAAATCAAGTGATCAGCACTAACGGCACCGGACTGCTAAGACAGCATCACCTGACTCCCAACCTGACAATCTATGGCAATATTGTCAAGAATACAGGTTCCTGAATTTGACAGAGATCAGTTTTTGAATTTGCAGGGCTTTCAACATAATAATTATTCAGCTGAGCACGGTGGTCCATGTCCTAATTCCAGAACTTAGGGAATAAAGCAGAAAAAAACGAAGAGTTCAGGGTCAAACTCAGCTGTTCATACAGTGAGAACCTGGCTTTAACACAATAAATTAGAAAACCACACTAATTATCCAGTACCTGTCAAAATTAATACCACAGATAATGAGGGAAACTAATGAATTATCCCGTATTGGAGGTGCTTAAAGCAAAATAATTAAGAAAAGAGGCTATGCACTACCTAAAGACTATACATGGACTGACCCTGAACTCTGACCTCATAGGTAGCAATGAATATCCTAGTAAGGGCACCAGTGGAAGGGGAAGCCCTTGGTCCTGCTAAGACTGAATCCCCAGTGAACGTGATTGTTGGGGGAGGGCAGCAATGGGGGAAGGGTAGGGAGGGCAACACCCATAAAGAAGGGGAGGGGGAGGGATTATGGGGATGTTTGCCCGGAAACCGGGAAGGGGAATAAAATTCGAAATGTAAATAAGAAATACTCAAGTTAATAAAAAGAAAATAAAAGAAAAGAGGCTATGGGATTCTAGATCAACATCATACTAAGACAATCTTTAATCGTCATGAATCATTGTTACTTTCCTGGTTTAGGTGACTGTGCCACCCTGACATTTAGAAAGCTTGGATGGAGACTGGGAGTGGATACTGTGACAGCTTCATTAAAAACACTAAACTAATTTTAGTTATATGCTCTAGTTCAATACTAAATTCTCATTTCTGTCTCTCAGATAATAAAGGAACAAAGTCATGAATAGAAGTGAGCAATTTTATAAAATAACTGTGGAAAGTGTTTCTTTAAGATAGTTTATAAGTGATTTTTATTCTTTTGAATGAAAATTAAACATAATTCTATATTTCTAGTAAGTCCAATGTTATGTATTTTAACAAACCTGAGATAAAAGTGTGTTTATTCTAGCCATCAAAATACAAAGGAACACAATTTAGGGAAAATGCCTACTTAAATCCATAGCTATTGCAATACCTATACCAGTGTGGAGTATTTTTGGGTTTTTGTTGTTGCTGTTGTTGTTTGTTCTATTTTTGTTTGTTTGCTTGGTTTTTTTGTTGTTGTTGTTCTTTTTTTTTTTTTTCGGAGCTGGGGACCGAACCCAGGGCCTTTCGCTCTAACACTGAGCCAAATCCCCAACCCCTGGCTTGTTTTTTTAAATAAAGACAGTGCTATCAAATATCATACAAAGCATAGAGTTTTAACCTTTTCTTAGTA
Organism: Rattus norvegicus; assembly: GCF_021556685.1. NCBI lineage: Eukaryota > Metazoa > Chordata > Mammalia > Rodentia > Muridae > Rattus > Rattus norvegicus. Next base: position 67,996,867 of record NC_141534.1, on the reverse strand, counting down.
TGAAACTAATTAGCATATGGTTGTTGAACTTACTAGTTCTCAAAATGAAGCCCCTTCTACATTGAAGGCATTTAATATATTTTGGATTAGAATGCAATGGATCATTTAATAGTATTTATTTCTAATAAATATAGCCTTAACAGTTTCTTGTCAGGGAAGCAGATTATAAGCTTCATAAACATTTCCTCAACATGGCCTTACAGCAAAACTATAAATATTCTAAAGTTTATTCTATATTTTAAAAATAATTGTATATTTCCTTTGCCAATTTTGTCAGTAAAACATACCAGACAATATGCAAAGCAGAAGGAAACAATTCTTTTTACCCTTAACTCTTCCTTCCATGCCTAGGTTCGCAAAATAATGACTTGGAGACTTATTTATTAATAAATGTCTAGGGAGGGGCTTTGGTTTAAGGGGAGGGGCTTTGGTTTAACAGCAAAGACAGACATAATTCTACCTCAGCTCTGACTGACTTGAGATACATGACATTAAACATATTACCTTTAAGAAATAAATAAATATATATATATATATATATATATATATATATATATATATATATATATCTTCCTGGTTGCTGCCGCCGCGGAGAGCTCATAAGCAAACGAGCAAACTTGAGCCTCCGGACCACAGGTAAGACCAAATTTTCTGATGCAAGTGACTTGACTGGTGGCCGTGGGACACACAGAGGCAAAATTCCTCTAGGACCTGACACTTCCGGTTTTTAGCGGGAGTCCCAATCTCACGCTCCCTGCCTCCAGCTCACTGCTCCCAAACGCAATGGGAGAGAGAGCTCACCGCCCGGACAGGTGGGCACTCCTGAGACTGCAGAGCAGAAGAGACCACCAACACGGCCCACCCCTGCCCACATCCCTGGCCCAAGAGGAAACTGTATACGGCCTCTAGGTTCCCTTGGATAAGGGCACAGGAACAGGAAATCTGCTGCATCTGAGACACCGCCAGAACCTGAAGGGACCGACAGGATAAACAGTTCTCTGCACCCAAATGCCGTGGGAGGGAGAGCTGGGCCTTCAGAGAGGCAGACACGCCTGGGAAACCAGAAGAGTCTATACTCTGCCACATCTCTGACTCCAGAGGAAAACACCAAACGCCATCTGGAACCCTAGTGAACAGAAGCTTCTGGAAAGGGCGATGCAGATCTTCCTGGTTGCTGCCGCCACAGAGAGCTCATAAGCAACACCCCACGAGCAAACTTGAGCCTCGGGACCACAGGTAAGACAAACCTTCCAGCTCCAAGTGACCTGCCTAGTGAACTCAAGACACAGGCCCACAGGAACAGTTGAAGACCTGTAGATAGGAAAAACTACACGCCTGAAAGCAGAACACTCTGTCCCTATAACTGGAAGAAAGAAAACAGGAAAACAGGTCTACAGCACTCCTGACACACAGGCTTATAGGACAGTCTAGCCACTGTCAGAAATAGCAGAACAAAGTAACACTAGAGATAATCTGATGGCGAGAGGCAAGCGCAGGAACCCAAGCAACAGAAACCAAGACTACATGGCATCATCGGAGACCAATTCTCCCACCAAAGCGAACACGGAATATCCAAACACACCAGAAAAGCAAGATCTAGTTTCAAAATCATATTTGATCATGATGCTGGAGGACTTCAAGAAAGACATGAAGAACTCCCTTAGAGAAACACAGGAAAACATAAATAAACAAGTAGAAGCCTATAGAGAGGGATCGCAAAAATCCCTGAAAGAATTCCAGGAAAACACAATCAAACAATTGAAGGAATCAAAAATGGAAATAGAAGCAATCAAGAAAGAACACATGGAAACAACCATGGAGATAGAAAACCAAAGGAAGAGACAAGGAGCCGTAGATACAGGCATACACCAACACAATACAAGAGATAGAATAGAGAATCTCAGGAGCAGAAGATTCCATAGAAATCATCGACTCAACAGTCAAAGATAATGTAAAGCAGAAAAAGCTACTGGTCCAAAACATACAGGAAATCCAGGTCTCAATGAGAAGATCAAACCTAAGGCAGACCTATCAGAATCACACCAGGCTTTTCGTCAGAGACTATGAAAGCCAGAAGATCCTAGACAGATGTCATAAAGACCCTAAGAGAACACAAATGCCAGCCCAGGTTACTGTATCCTGCAAAACTCTCAATTAACATAGATAGAGAAACCAAGATATTCCATGACAAAACCAAATCTACACAATATCTTTCTACAAATTCAGCACTACAAAGGATAATAAATGGTAAAGCCCAACATAAGGAGGCAAGCTACACCCTAGAAAAAGCAAGAAATTAATTGTCTTGGCAACAAAACAAAGAGAAGAAAAGCACACAAACATAACCTCACATCCAAATATGAATATAACAGGAAGCAATAATCACTATTCCTTAATAACTCTCAACATCAATGGTCTCAACTCCCCAATAAAAAGACATAGATTAACAAACTGGATATGCAACGAGGACCCTGCATTCTGCTGCCTACAGGAAACACACCTCAGAGACAAAGACAGATACTACCTCAGAGTGAAAGGCTGGAAATCAACTTTCCAAGCAAATGGTCGGAAGAAGCATGCTGGAGTAGCCATTCTAATATCAAATAAAGTGAATTTTCAACTAAAGGTCATCAAAAAAGATAAGGAAGGACACTTCATATTCATCAGAGGAAAAATCCACCAAGATGAACTCTCAATCCTAAATGTCTATGCCCCAAATACAAGGGCACCTACATACGTAAAAGAAACCTTACTAAAGCTCAAAACACACATTGCACCTCACACAATAATAGTAGGAGATTTCAACACCCCACTCCCATCAATGGACAGATCATGGAAACAGAAATTAAACAGAAACGTAGACAGACTAAGAGAAGTCATGAGCCAAATGGACTTAACAGATATTTATAGAACATTCTATCCTAAAGCAAAAGGATATACCTTCTTCTCAGCTCCTCATGGTACTTTCTCCAAAATTGACCATATAATTGGTCAAAAAATGGGCCTCAACAGGTACAAAAAGATAGAAATAATCCCATGTGTACTGTCAGACCACCACAGCCTAAAGCTGGTCTTCAATAACAATAAGGGAAGAACGCCCACATATACGTGGAAGTTGAACAATGCACTACTCAATGATAACCTGGTCAAGGAAGAAATAAGGAAAGAAATTAAAGACTTCTTAGAATTTAATGAAAATGAAGGTACAACATACCCAAACTTATGGGACACAATGAAAGCTGTGCTAAGAGGAAAACTCATATCTCTGAGTGCCTGCAGAAAGAAACAGGAGAGAGCATATGTCAGCAGCTTGACAGCACACCTAAAAGCTCTAGAACAAAAAGAAGCAAATACACCCAGGAGGAGTAGAAGGCAGGAAATAATCAAACTCAGAGCTGAAATCAACCAAGTAGAAACAAAAAGGACCATAGAAAGAATCAACAGAACCAAAAGTTGGTTCTTTGAGAAAATCAACAAGATAGATAAACCCTTAGCCAGACTAACGAGAGGAAACAGAGAGTGTGTCCAAATTAACAAAATCAGAAATGAAAAGGGAGACATAACTACAGATTCAGAGGAAATTCAAAAAATCATCAGATCTTACTATAAAAGCCTATATTCAACAAAACTTGAAAATCTGCAAGAAATGGACAATTTCCTAGACATATACCAGGTACCGAAGTTAAATCAGGAACAGATAAACCAGTTAAACAACCCCATAACTCCTAAGGAAATAGAAGCAGTCATTAAAGGTCTCCCAACCAAAAAGAGCCCAGGTCCAGACGGGTTTAGTGCAGAATTCTATCAGACCTTCATAGAAGACCTCATACCAATATTATCCAAACTATTCCATAAAATTGAAACAGATGGAGCACTACCGAATTCCTTCTATGAAGCCACAATTACTCTTATACCTAAACCACACAAAGACCCAACAAAGAAAGAGAACTTCAGACCAATTTCCCTTATGAATATCGACGCAAAAATACTCAATAAAATTCTGGCAAACGGAATCCAAGAGCACATCAAAACAATCATCCACCATGATCAAGTAGGCTTCATCCCAGGCATGCAGGGATGGTTTAATATACGAAAAACCATCATCGTGATCCATTATATAAACAAACTGAAAGAACTAAACCACATGATCATTTCATTAGATGCTGAGAAAGCATTTGACAAAATTCAACACCCCTTCATGATAAAAGTCCTGGAAAGAATAGGAATTCAAGGCCCATACCTAAACATAGTAAAAGCCATATACAGCAAACCAGTTGCTAACATTAAACTAAATGGAGAGAAACTTGAAGCAATCCCACTAAAATCAGGGACTAGGCAAGGCTGCCCACTCTCTCCCTACTTATTCAATATAGTTCTTGAAGTTCTAGCCAGAGCAATCAGAAAACAAAAGGAAATCAAGGGGATACAGATTGGTAAAGAAGAAGTCAAAATATCACTATTTGTAGATGATATGATAGTATATTTAAGTGATCCCAAAAGTTCCACCAGAGAACTACTAAAGCTGATAAACAACTTCAGCAAAGTGGCTGGGTATAAAATTAACTCAAATAAATCAGTAGCCTTCCTTTACACCAAAGAGAAACAAGCCGAGAAAGAAATTAGGGAAACGACACCCTTCATAATAGACCCAAACAATATAAAGTACCTCGGTGTGACTTTAACCAAGCAAGTAAAAGATCTGTACAATAAGAACTTCAAGACACTGAAGAAAGAAATTGAAGAAGACCTCAGAAGATGGAAAGATCTCCTATGCTCATGGATTGGCAGGAATAATATAGTAAAAATGGCCATTTTACCAAAAGCGATCTACAGATTCAATGCAATCCCCATCAAAATACCAATCCAATTCTTCAAAGAGTTAGACAGAACAATTTGCAAATTCATCTGGAATAACAAAAAACCAGGATAGCTAAAACTATTCTCAACAATAAAAGGACTTCAGGGGGAATCACTATCCCTGAACTCAAGCAGTATTACAGAGCAATAGTGATAAAAACTGCATGGTATTGGTACAGAGACAGACAGATAGACCAACGGAACAGAATAGAAGACCCAGAAATGAACCCACACACCTATGGGCACTTGATTTTTGACAAAGGAACCAAAACCATTCGATGGAAAAAAGATAGCATTTTCAACAGATGGCGCTGGTTCAACTGGAGGTAAACATCTAGAAGAATGCAAATTGATCCATGCTTATCACCCTGTACAAAGCTTAAGTCCAAGTGGATCAAGGACCTCCACATCAAACCAGATACACTCAAACTACTAGAAGAAAAACTAGGGCAGCATATTGAACACATGGGCACTGGAAAAAATTTCCTGAACAAAACACCAATGGCTTATGCTCTAAGATCAAGAATTGACAAATGGGATCTCATAAAACTGCAAAGCTTCTGGAAGGCAAAAGACACTGTGGTTAGGACAAAACGGCAACCAACAGATTGGGAAATTATCTTTACCAATCCTACAACAGATAGAGGCCTTAGATCCAAATATACAAAGAACTCAAGAAGTTAGACCGCAAAGAGACAAATAACCCTATTAAAATGGGGTTCAGAGCTAAACAAAGAATTCACAGCTGAGGAATGCCGAATGGCTGAGAAACACCTAAAGAAATGTTCAACATCTTTAGTCATAAGAGAAATGCAAATCAAAGCAACCCTGATATTTCACCTCACACCAGTGTGAATGGCTAAGATCAAAAACTCAGTTGACAACAAATGCTGGCGAGGATGTGGAGAAAGAGGAACACTCCTCCATTGTTGGTGGGATTGCAGACTGGTAAAATCATTCTGGAAATCAGTCTGGAGGTTCCTCAGAAAATGGGACATTGAACTGCCTGAGGATCCAGCTATACCTCTCTTGGGCATATACACACAAGATGACCCAACATATAAAAAAGACACGTGCTCCACTATGTTCATCGCAGCCTTATTTATAATACCCAGAAGCTGGAAAGAACCCAGATGCCCCTCAACAGAGGAATGGATACAGAAAATGAGGTACATCTACACAATGGAATATTACTCAGCTATCGAAAACAATGCCTTTATGAATTTCATAGGCAAATGGTTGGAACTGGAAAATATCATCCTGAGTGAGCTAACCCAATCACAGAAAAACACACATGGTATGCACTCATTGATAAGTGGCTATTAGCCCAAATGCTTGAATTACCCTAGATGCACAGAACACATGAAACTCAAGAAGGATGATCAAAATGTGAATGCGTCACTCCTTCTTTAAAAGGGGAACAAGAATACCCTTGGCAGGTAATAGAGAGGCAAAGATTAAAACAGACACAGAAGAAACACCCATTCAGAGCCTGCCCCACATGTGGCCCATACTTATACAGCCACCCAACTAGACAAGACAGATGAAGCAAAGAAGTGCAGGCCGACAGGAGCCGGATGTAGATCTCTCCTGAGAGACACAGCCAGAATACAGCCAATACAGAGGTGAATGCCAGCAGCAAACCACTGAGCTGAGAATAGGACCCCTGTTGAAGGAATCAGAGAAAGAACTGGAAGAGCTTGAAGGGGCTGGAGACCCCTTATGAACAACAATGTCAAGCAACCAGAGCTTCCAGGGACTAAGTCACTACCTAAAGACTATACATGGACTGACCCTGGACTCTGACCTCATAGGTAGCAATGAATAGCCTAGTAAGAGCACCAGTGGAAGGGGAAGCCCTTGGTCCTGCTAAGACTGAACCCCCTCAGTGAACATGATTGTTGGGGGGAGGGCGGCAATGGGGGGAGGGTGGGGAGGGGAACACCCATAAATAAGGGGAGGGGGAGGGATTAGGGGGATGTTTGCCCGGAAACCGGGAAAGGGAATAACATTCGAAATGTAAATAAGAAATACTCAAGTTAATTAAAAAAAAAATAGCCCCAGATGTGGGGCCGAGAACCAAAAAAACAAAAACAAAAACAAAAACAAAAAAAAACAAAAAAAAAAAACAAAAAACAAAAAACCAACAACTATATATATATATATAATTCTTATATACACATACATATATTATATATGTATATATATATGTGTGCATGATATGTATATGTATACACACATACACACACACATACACACACACACACACACACACACACACACACACACACACACACACATACACACATACACGTTAATTTTCCTGGGAAGCCTGCCCTTTTCTGAAGGGAAACTGAGGAGGTGGAGATCTCAGGGAGTGGGGAGCTGGAGAGAGAATCTGGTGAGAAGGGAGGGGACACTGTGGTCAGGGTTTAATATATGAGAGGAGAATAAAATAAAATAAGTAAATAAAAACCTTAAAAAAATAAATGTCTAGGCCATAAGCTTCAGCTTGTTCTCTTATTAGCTCATAATTTAATTATCTTATTTATTCTACGTGAGTTCAACTACATGCCTGGTTTTCTCTCCTTGTCCTATTACATCTGTCTCCTTAGCATTCAGAGAAAAATCTCCTGCAGGCCAAAGAAAAGGCTTCGATCTCAGAGTCAGCATGGAATACATTGTAAAGTCAACAGTGACCCTGGTTGACTGACCTGCCGAGTCATTAGTTAGCCTTGTTCACTTTTCTATCATTGTGAGAAAGTGAACTCAAAACAATGAAAAATCTAGATGTTGTATATGATCAGACAGAAAAAAACAATGAAAATATTTAGAAAATCTTGACCTTGTTATCTCTTCATGGTTTAGGCAAGATAATTACATGTCTCTATAGTATTGTTAACTCTTTGTTCCATTTTGAGAGAAATAAATGGCTGAAGTAATATTTTTGGTTGGGGAATTACAAACGTTTCTGTAGGAATACAGTGATGCATTAGAAACAAGTTAATTCATTTTGTTTTTACTTCTATTTGTGATAGAGAATTTAATTATTAATTGAAATATAAATTTCTTGATTTCAGTTGGTTGTATGGGTAGGTCTGAACAAATCTAGAGGTGCAGCCCTACTCTGAACTCTCCCTTACAATGTTTTATTTATGTTTCTAAGGTTTATTGTATCTTTAATTATGCATGTGGATGGATATATGTATGTGTCTGCAGATGCCCACAGAGGTCAGAGGTTCTCTAAAAGAGCTGTACATGCTCTTAACCACTGAGCTATCTCTCTAGCCCCTTGACATTTCTTGTATATTTTACGTACTTTCTATTATCCTAGATATCCTGTTGCAAGAAAACAATATAACCAAATCCTTAATCCCCAAATTTATATCTTTATAAATGACTTTTCTAGTGGTAATAACCAGCATTTCCAGATAAAAATACGTTAAAGAAATGACATTAGAAGTGTTTGTTTATATGAATTGATTATAACAATATTTTATCAGTGTGTATATATATGTGTATATGTATGTATAATTTGGGTATGTAAATATATATTGAAAAAATAGATATCTGTATCTTTGGTGCCATTAAAGTAGTACTAACTAAATATCAACTGGAATAAAGGTTGGATTTTATTAAATTTGCTTTTGACATTCATCAAACAAAGAATTTTTCTGATTGGCTCCCTTACATAATAATTTTTATAGCAGCTGAAATACTGCAAAGTCAATGTTTCTTACTGAGCCACATTTAGAAGTACTATATCATTCCTTCTGTGCACTTCTGAATTTTACTTGCTGATAACTTTCTTTGGCCTTCACCACACCATCTAGTAGGATAGTATATGACTTAATAGCCAGAACCAGACATCACCTTTGAGTATATAAGTTCATATCTTTTCCCAAAAGTAACTAAGTATCCTCATGTCCCTTGCTTTCTACTTTCCCCTTTTGTGAATGAAGAATAATTGTAGTACTCAATTTACTGTTTATTTATATTATTTTGGTATAGGTAAAACACCAAGAACACTTCCAGAAAATAAATGTCCAAGCAATAAGAGTAATTATTAGAGAAACTGATCTCAGGTTCTCTTCACATATAGGATCTGGTATCGTGCTGATGATATGTAAGATGCTAACTTGTATTGCTAGTAATACAGTAAAACTAATTTTGTTTTCTCCCAAGGAAGCTGTATTTACATATCGGTTCGAAAAGAGTTTGCATTCGTTGTTATGCCTGCTGCCTAATTTACCCATCGCTGCTTTGTTTTGTTAACTTCCTTCCTTCCATTTCTGCATTTCTGTTGCCTTTACCGCGTGTCTGTTCCCAATCTGCATCACTTAACATCTTGAAGCACAAAATGAGGTCATTTTATTTAATATTCAAATTTAATTGTACAAAGTCCCCATCCTGCCCATCCAGGGAGCTGCTTTGTGATTCTGATAAGAGTTTTTCAAGTCTGTGACAATATTCTCCACCTTAAGTCTTAGCCCAGGTTTTTGCTATCAGGGAAAGCATCTAAAGATTGCATCCAGGCTGCACAGGAGCTTTCTGTTCTTGTTCCCACACAACATCGTGTCCATCAGACCCTGTCCCTGGCAGTGACTGAAGCAGGTGCCACCATCACTGGCCTGTAAAAGCTTATTCAGGAAATACGGACATATGTAATTAGGAAGAAAGAAAATCTGTCTCCTCCAGTGGTTTACTCAATCATGATTGATCACTAGTATTTCTTTATGCATATCATTTTACATACACCTACAACTAGTAGCTTTTCAGGGCCTCTGTGAACACGTAAAATGACAACACCTTGCACCTTCTGGTCACAAAGCAGATAAGAGTAGAAGCTGGACTTCAGCCTCAGTTATCAAACACCCAGTAAGCAATTTGCAAAACCTAATATAAAGTCTCCCCACACAAACACAGGCACATATGAGAAACTATTGCAAAAACTTCAGCATTTGTGTTTGGATGGGTGGATCTGAAGTAGCTACATGGTAGACAGCAACATCCTTCCCTGGAACTCATATGAGACACAGTCTTTGCATAACTGAGTATTATGGATGCAACCCAGAAATGTTTAAATGAAGTAAACTTTCAATACCCTCCAATGTAGTCACCCCTACAATCAGTTTCTATATGCGATACACTGTGTGCATAATGGTGTCGGGAGGGGAATATGCTTCCACTTAGGGCTGAATCATGTAAGCAAGATAAAATTTGGGAAGCTAAAGATGGCCCAGTGACAAAAGGTCATAACCAAACCAAACGGGGGTTAGGTACTGAAAAGCAGTTGAGTTCTGGATACATTTTTAGTACAATACTAAAAGGATTTGCTGATGGATCAGAGAAGAGCCTTTCTGAGTTACATATCCAATTAATAGATTTCTTCTTCATTCCATCATTCATGTATATATTTTCCATTGTTTTGTTTCTAGATGACAAACACAGGAATCATGTTTCTCTTTCTGAGGAGTACACTGAGTAAGGATCACACACACACAGAGACGCACACACACAGACACACACACACAAACAGACACACTCACATACACACTCACACACACTCACACACACATACATACATTCACACACAAACACATGCAAACACACATACACACATGCACACATACACACTTACATTCACACTCAAAAATTATCTATTTAAAATAAATGAATTATAACAACACAGAGAAAGATGTGGCAATTAAAATTGTCACAGGAAAAAAAGAAAATGAGATGTGAACTAGCATTCAGAGAATGAGCAAAAACTGAAGCTGAGGAAAAGAAGCTACTTTTTGTTCCAAGCAACAGAAAAGTTGAGAGGATGGCTCCTTATCTTAGTACTTCAACCAGATAAGGAGAGGAAGGCCCAGGAAAAGGGGCAGAATATGCAAATGAATGCATGTACTTACCAGAATGCATACAAGTGCACTCCCCTAAAGAACACAGGAATTCATTACCTATGCCTCTTATGGCTCCTCTCCAAACTGCATTTCCCAGTCCTGTCTCTGTACTCTGTAACACTTAAAGAAATTTGATTCCTTTCCCTGGGTAAGCTGGATTAGCTCCTTCTCTATGTACCACATCACTTCCTCCTATGTACATTTGACCAACAGTGCCCAAATCCTGCCTCACGATGTTTCCCAAGCCACATCTGAAGAAAGCAGGTTCAAAACTCCCTGACTTGATGTACTCAGATCTCCACAGGTTTGGCTCTTGTGCCTTGTCTTCACCTGCAAGGTAGCAGTGACAACCAACCCAGAGAAGGACTTTGTAAAGATCTTGACGATCATTAAATTGTTTAGAAGAGGGTCTGTTCCATAGCATTTTATCAGTACCATCTAGAAATCGCTGCTTAGTGAAAAATAGAGTCATAGGTAGTTAACAAGCGAACTCTAGAGACAGACTAAATGAACAGGAATCTAAATTTAGCCGCTTAATGCCTGGGGTAAGTGTTTTATTTTTGTAATGTGCAGCAATCTTCTATATAAACGTGGAGGAATTGCAGTCTATTCAGTCATGGGAGGCTCCTACAAACAATTGAGTTGTATGTTTTTGTTCTGTTTTGGTTTTTGTTTTGTGTTTTTGTTTTGCTTTTTGGGGGGTTTTCTTTGCCTTAAACATTCCTCCGTACTTTTGCCACGTTTTGTGAGTGTAAATCGCTAGAGAATAACAAAGATTACATATATCCAGTCATTTAAAACTTCTATTGCTTTATCATAAAGAGACTTTATGACATGTTTATAAATAGTCTTTGAATATATTTATTATTACATGTTTAAATCTCTCATCTAAGAATTTCAATATTGAATTTAAATTTTATTTTGTTGATTGAGCTGCATCTTATTTCCGAAAAGAAATGAACTTGCTCATTTCGTCCTCCCTCCAAACAATAGGTTTCAAGCCAGTCTGACACACTGTTTATTGTCTTCGCTGAGTAATTTATATTTTCTTGAGTGATTGCAAATATAGCTATCTTTTCTCTCATATGACTTAAATTTTGGCAAACCTTTGAAGAAAGTAAACAAAAATAGGACGCACCATACTGTCCAATTGATAACAGTTACTCATGTTTACTGAACACCAACCACGTCAGGATGGCGGTTCAGAGTCGCCATCTTGTTTTCTTCGGCCAAGCCAATGAGCAGAGCTAGAGCTGTGAGCCCGTTCCCTCACTTAACAAATAATTATGCATTATTGCTTCTAAGTCTACGGGTCATCTGGACAATATCAGCTTTATCTGAATTCACACATCTTTCTCAAGTCAACTCTCCTGGCAAAAGACCGATTAAGAGACATATTTTGATGAAAAGACTCGTATTTTAAAATGTTTGTAAGCATCACAAAGGCAGAGACCATCAAGATTTGAGCGCCAACTTGGACCCTGGAAAGATAAAGTGAGCTTTTCATAATGAGCTATGACATATAGACAACTAGAAAACCTAGAGACATCTCATGGAGAAATAGTAGAAGATTAAATCATCCTGAAAATTAGATTAAAATACAACCTTTAACCTGATAAAACATTAGAGTTCATAGACTCAAGGCTAAAGCACTGTGAGAGAATTTTCAAGCCCTGAATAGTTGAGTGAAAATTCATAAAGCCAACAGATCAACTGGATTCAGAAGCATGCCCTGAGAGCTATATAAATTAGACCACTTCTCCCAAAAGCAGTAGATGTTCTTACAGATGCCTTAGGAAATGTGTATTCTGCTTGGCATTTTTCAGGTTGAGGGCCAAAGTGTCATGACACATATGATTTACTGGACACATTCTTTGTGGTTAAATGACATATTTAAGAAAGGAGTACTTTACAAAACAAACAAGTAGAAATGCACGCCCATTGTTCATCATAGCACAAAGGAATCACAACTAGTATTTGAAATAGTTCACAGATTCTTGCTCAAGTTCTTGTGAATACAAACAGTAAAGGAGGACTTTTAGTTTGTAGAAATATTTTTAAATTATCTCAAATAACCATCACTTTAAAATTAGTTCTAAACTCCACTTGACACAGGAACACTTCTGTTCATCTGTGAATATTCTGTATTGAAATCAGAAGTGATTCTATAGCCACTCTCAAAGGATGCTATTTTACTTCTTAAATGCATATGTATTTAAGGGAACCTTGAAATAATTCAACCTGAGTGAGGTCTGTCACCAGCTAAACCTAATATTCACAGAATTAATCTTATAATATAATTGGTCAGCATATCATTATCAAGTCGGCTTGATTCTCTTTAAAGATAATTTAATCTAGTTTAGACACGGAGTGCACATTGGAGTACAAAAGACAGAGAAGACTACACCATGTGGATTCCCTGAAATGGACTCTAAGCAAACACCCTTAAAAACTGCAAAACTAAAAAATGTGAGTTGAAAGTTTTCTACAATCAGAATCCCAAAACTAGACAAAGACTTGACCACAGGCCTCCTCAGTACACCCTGTTGACTTTTGAAAGACAATTTCCCAAGAAATTAATTAACTTCTGATTTATAATTTCAGCATTAATAGGAGGAAAAAAGTATTACTTTTACACAATTATAATAACGACCACTTTTTGTATCACCTGGATGTAAAACCTGAAAAAAAATTTCCATTATAACAAATATATTGTTCAATATGTCCAATTGCAATCCTGATATGATAGGCTATATTATATGCAAAAATTCAGCCACTAGATATATGGAGGAAGCACATTTGAATAAAACTGAAAGTTGAAAATAAATTACTGTGAGCATACATAACAAGATAATAAAATTGAGTCATTTTAACTTGATTTTTAACTGATACATAAAATTGTGTGTGATGGGGAACCACATGTTGCTTTGATACATATGCATATTACATAATACTTGAATCATAGTAAACATATCTAATCCTTAAACTGTCAGTTATATATGATGAAAATAGAACTTTTCTAGAAGCTTTTAAGAGACTAAAAGCATATTACTTTATCTGCCCTAATCAGTCGGCTGTGCAAAGGAAGGTCAGAACTCTGGCCTGGATATAGTGGCACAAAACAATAATTCCAGTAGTGAGATGGGAAAATGTCCAACTCAAGGCCAGCCTGGGCCACAGAGGAAGATGTCCTGCTGAAACACAACAGAATGGAATTTCTCTCTTTAATGTAGTACACCCGTTGCCTACTAATGCCACCCTCCGGTCCTCCATTTATTCACCATCAGTTTCTACCAGAACAGTCTTGTCAGATCCCAGGTGAGCAAATCATATGCTATTTTTCTTTCTTGGCCCTATTTATTTCCTCAAACATAATGGTTTTTGATTCCTTTCAAGTTTTCCCAAATAAGCATTTGTTTGTTTGTTTGTTTATTTGTTTGTTTAAATTTTCCTGTGGCGGGCTAATAATTTCTGTACACCTATTCAATACTTGTGCCTCTCATTGATTATCATTTTCTCAGCTGACAGGCATATGCTATTTCAGTTTCTAGGGTACAGCAGCAGACTTGAAAGTAGAGATATTTCCACATCCTATCCTCTGCCTTTGAATACACATCCAACAATGGAGTCGCTAAATCATAGAGTAGCCTTCCATTCTGCTTTGCAAAAAACAGCTGCACAGTGCTGATTCTACACTGCCACCAACAGGGAACAAGTGTTCGCCATCTCCTTGCCTTATCTTTTCTCCATTTTACAATAACCAGTCTGAGAGGAGTAAGTCAAATCTATGACATTTTGATTTGCATTTCCTAGGTGATTAATGATAGCAAGAGTTTTTTCATAAGTTTATTGGCTAATTTCTCCTGAAATAATATATCAATATCATATAAGACAACAGTCAATGGCAAATACTAAAACTGAACACGCAGTATTTCTGATAACTTCTAAAATAGTCTATAAGCTAATGAAATTCTAATTAGAAACCCAATACTTGTAAAGTTACTGTTGCCACTATAAACGATATTTTTAAATTAATGCTAAAAAACTGAATGAGTAATTTGTTTAAAAGATTGGGAATAGCTAATTAAAGGATGACTTGGCATAACTGAAATCTATTGTAAAGCCATTGCAATTGTGTTGTAAACAGAAATTAGTAAATCTATCATTGAAACAAAACCAGTGTTCAGAAACAAATCCAGTATACATGGAAATCATAATTAATAGGATAAAAGTAAAATCTTAATTTGAAGCAAAGGGATTTTGTAATCAAAAGCAGTGGCATACTTAACTATTTGTAAAGAAGCAAATTAAAGTGTAAAATCATAATAAAACTATGGAAATGATGTAGAAAAGAATGTTTTTAAATCTTTGGATTCCTTTAGCATGATATTAATCTAGTAGGAAATACCGATATATTTGATGAATCAAATAATCTAAGTATGATATGGCACCCTGCATGAGGTCTAGAAAAAATACAGAATAAGTTTTAGAATATAATAATAAAATGTTTAAGTATCTAAAATATAGAAACAAAAATAGTATAGTAGTAAAATAGATGTAAAGAAACACAATTCACCAACAACTTGATTCAATGAATCTCACTAACAGTCAACAATATCCAAGTTAAACAGCAGACTATTACTAGTTTATAATAATTACTGGGAAGAAAAGTTCACAGACTGACAGAGCATCACACTGACCTTGCTTAGGAGGCTAGATAGATGGCTCGGTGGTTAAGAGTATCTGCTCTTCCAGACAACCTAGTTTCAGTTCTCAAAACTCACATGGTGGCTCACAACCATCAGAAACTCTACTTCCAAGGGATTCAGTGGCTCTTTCTGGCATCAAGCACACATATGGTACACATAGTTACATGTAGACAAAGCACTCGTACATGTAACAATAGACTAAATAAATACATGAAATATTGGTTACTTGATATAACTGAAGTGTCTGAGAGTACCAATAAAGGACTTAAGAACTATTCAGAAGTGAAGCAGTGTCTAAAAAATAAAAAAAAAGAAGACCACAAGAAACAACACACAATAGCTGAATCCCATGTATGATTCTATATTTCCAGTATAAAGGACATTGCTTGGACACTTGGTAACACCTTATTAGGTAGAAGTATAAAAATGCATAAATAAATATTTATTCTTGATACAGACACTTATATCTAGGTGAATACAGTAATATTGCTGTCTAATTTAATCATTAGATTAAACTTTAATACAAGATTAAAGTATTTGGGAATACCTCAGCAATTAAAATATTTGTACTTAGAAATCTGTAAATGTTACTTCACATACAAATACTTGTTAACATAGGGGGTACACTTCAGAAACATTTCATACAACAGTAAATGTAAAATGGACATTTTATTTATTATTTTCCTGGGTATTAAATTGTTCGCATTCCATTAATAAGGCAAATCATTTTATTTATAACATATAATGCTCTATTGCTGTGATAATAAATTAAGGACTGTGTGTTTATTTCCTACATGTGACAATATAGCACTAGAGTGTGCAAGAGGCTATTCCAGGTATGGCTGCACTCTAGCTAAAGGTCATAGTTGGAGGATGACTAGTCACCGAAGAGGAATATCCCAACATCATATTCTCAGAAAAAAAGTCCTTCAAGAGAAAAGTTCTGATTTTTCTTTAAACAAAGTCAAAACGTTCTTTTGTTAGTAGTAGTTTGTTTGTTTGTGTGTTTGTTTCCTTTAACGTGCTAATAAACTAAAGATATCCAATAGACTGTACTATGTTTCTTCTGGAAAATAAAAAATTCTTATTGTCAAAACAAAAACGTATCTTCCTTCTTCAAAGTGATACACTGTAATGTAACATATCAACAAGGTTGATAATCATTGTCCTAGCACTGTTGATTCTAGATGCTTCCTTTTTTAAAATTAAAGTTATGACCTTCTGTAGTAAATAGAAATAAAACAAGATATGAAATGATATAAAATATAGGGATGGAGAAGAGACTGTGCCTGTACTCTAATTCGTGATGTAGCTGTGCAAGGATTAACCACGCCATCCAATTCAGATCCTATACGTGATTGTAGGAATGGTCTTGACCATTACTTCTTGCTTTGAGTCCATTTTTGAAAGGAGAGGAAGTGTTAAACATCTTGAAAAATTAAGTTGGGAGATGCACTTATTGAAAAAGTTGAACTTTATGTTTTGCATTTAAAATATACATCAGGAGCAGTAAGAATAAGTTTTTTAGTTGTTTTCTTGAAAAAAACTTTCAAATAAATTTTCTGTGTATATGACCATTTTTAAATATTTCAGGGCTCTGGGGAAATTTCTTTAAATTAAATTAAATCTCTTTGGGATTTTTTTCACTCTTAAAAATTGTAAAATAAACATGTAACTGAATATCTTAAATTAAAAAACTTTCTAAAAGGAAAAATAAAATAATTCATATAACCGTATCAAAAACAATTCAAAGTTTTTAAATCAATATACTAAATATAGGAGCTAAACTCAAGCGCCAATTTGGAAATTTCTCCCACTGAAATGCAAGTGGGAGTTTGAGTCAGAGCATGAGAAATGTTTTTCTAAACAGGACATGACAAAGGCCTAAGAGCCACTTCAGTTTTATTTATATTCCCTCAAGATTGATAGTCTCCCTCACAGTGTAAGCTTTTCCTATAGCATACATTCTTGACAATGGCTTATTTGGCCACTTTGAAAAATTATGTTGCCATTTGTCTAAGGCCAGAAAGCGTGCTCTGTGATGTAAAGCATGATGGTGGGAAGAGACAAGATGGCAAGCTAAACTGACTTTCTGCCCCCTCAACTCAGTACAGTACTCTTCAGCATGAATAGCTGAGACTTTAGCCATGTCTGTGCCATGAGACAGAAGGGAAACACATTTAACGAAAGATTATTGGCTACTCCCGACTCTGATGTGTTCTGATAAGGCACATATTTGTGCTTTCTGCTCAAATGATTTGACATAGGTAAATATCATATTTTATGTGCTGAGGGGATCTTCTTTTCTGGTCTAATATATTTGGCTTTCTATATGCTCCTTTTACCTTTGTTGGCTTCACTGCCTTTAGATTAAGGTCATTTTCTTCTCTGATTTTGTTGAAAATGTTATGTGAGTCTTTGAACTGAATTTCTTCTCCTCCTCATTATCATTATCATCATCATCATCATCATCATCATCATCATCATCATCATCATTATTATTATTATTATTATTATTATTATTATTATTATTATATTGGATCAGTTCATAGTGTCCCAGATTTATGCCTGAACTTTTAAAAACATTTTCTTTGACTCAGCTATCCATTCATCTACCTTGTTTCAATACTTGAAATTCACTTTTCCATGTCTTATAATCTTTTGAGGAAGGTGACCTCTGGGGTTTCTATTTAACATACTAAGTCTTCATTTCCAGCTCTATTTCCGTTTGTGTCTTCTTTAGTGATTCTGTTTCTTCGTTAAATTCTATTTTATGTTTTGAAATCTTTTCATTATTTGTGTTTTCAGAGATTTCATTAAGACATTATTATGTACTCTTTAGAGCTCTTAAACATATTTATAATTGCTATTTTGAAGTCCTTGTCTTGTACTTCTAAGTTGCTTTCTTCAGGACCTATCGCAGTAGAGTGGCTAGCTTCTGGAGAAGCTATATACGTGTTTGTTGGTCATGTTTGTGTTTTTGTATCGCAATACAGGTTTCTAAAATTAAGATGTTTGATGTATTTCTTGTTGTAGCTATTGGTTCTGGTTGTATGGACATTCATTGGTTGCTATTGTCCACTCTAGTCCCCAGGTATGTGTGCTGGCTGTGCTGTCCCTGTTAGAGAGCATTTCCACAGGTCTGCAAGTGACACACTGGAAGGTGATGGGGTAGGCAGAGGATAAAAGATGTATTGTGAAAGATCAAGAGAGTCCCTGTGCCCATAGCAAGAAGTTGGGTCCCCAGAGAGTGGAGGTGGGTAGCAGGACAGTTCCTACAGACAGGCTGCAGAAAAACCGTGAGAAACTCTGAAGAGGTCTGAATGGAGGGTGCAAAGCATAGTAAAAATCACCTACCTGTTTCTCAGACCAGGGTGGGCACTCAGGGTATTCCCTGAGTAGAAGGTATTTCTGTAGGGCCACAATGAAATGGAAATAAGATAGAAAAGAATGCCGGGAGAAGGGGCAGTGGGAAAATGTACTTTTTCTAATCGTTATATGCTGAGGTGCCAAGGATTACAACAGTGTAAGAATTTATAGGGCACATAATGCCTTAGTAGCAAGCGATCAACAGGTATGCTAATAAAAATTATCATGAAGATATATCAGTAAACACATTATCATAGGTTAGGAAGAAAAGAATGGAATCAACAAAGTATTATAGCTGAAGAATTTAAACTGGTCTTATGGTACAAATGACATAGAAATATCTAAAGAGAAAATTAGCAAAAGGGCACCACGAGAATGCAAACCTTTGCTCAGATTCTTTCTTCTCAATAAATATATTTCATGTATGTGAGTGGGACACGGAAATTTTGCTGAACAACAAGACTGTACTTATAAATCATTTCTTTTTAAGTTTTTTGTATTGATAAGTAATAATTGCCAATAACTATATGTTTATTTTAAACAATTTATTATATTAACTGTGATGGGTAATTATATGTTGAACTGATATACTGTGGTGCACATTTGTTTGGTCAAACACTAGCCTAATTGTTCTGAGTTTGTAGATGTGGTTAACATTTATAGCCACTTGACTGTATATAAAGGCAATCATTCTCCTTTGGTTTTGTGACTGAGACTCTTGCAATTTGATAAACATCTTAAGAGCAAATACTATTTATGGGAAGAATTTCTGACTCAACTGGAGCCTTGTCCTCTGAATCGAAACAGTTTATCTTGGAAAGAGCTTCCTTTTAACTCTAGAAGTAAACAAGTCACACCTCTTAAGAGGTTTATGAAACTTAGATTTACCAGGTCCTCTCCAAGGTTCTGTAAACAGTAACATAGCTGTGGGAAGACTGACAGGCTTTACTGACCTCAAGCCATGCAGGCGGCTCCTGTAACGTTCCTTAGGTCTCAGGCACCCACAGTGCTCTCACAGGCTTCTCCATGATGTAGCTTTCTATGAGCTATCTGTGCTCCTGGATGGAAGCTCTCACCTATGCTCCCTTAAAATTTTAAGTAACCCTTAAAATCTTACTGGTTCACCAATCCAGACTTCAGTGGAATTGTTTCTTCTTCTATCTATGGTGAGCACGTGTCTGTTCACTTCCTCCATACAAAGGTCATACAACAACCATAATGTGGAAATCCTGCCTGAATTTCCAGTTGTCCTGGTCTGAGGATTTCACATGGGTCGGCCATTTAACACCAACTTTTGCTTGAGTTTTCAGGCTTACAGTTTCCAAATGTGCATGCTTCTTATCATGTGATCATGTACCCTTAAAAAAAAAAAGAACTAGATAGGGAAAAGGGCTAGCGGGGGTGAAAGAGAGAAGAGGAAGGAGAGAAAGAGAGAGAGGGAGGAAGAAGGAGAAGATGAGAAGGAGAGGTTATATTGATTCTTTTTCTGGAAGATCCTAACTGATTTAATTATTGCTGTTATTTTAGTCTTGTTTTTTAAGTAACCATTTACAACATAATAAGTTTACATCTTACATGTAATTTTTGAATGCTAGAAAATCTATTTTTGTTGTCTGTCTGATGTCAAATGGCTATATTCCATGGTTATTTGGTTTCTTGTGTTTCCAGTGATCTACAATTTTGAGATTTTACTATATGACTGACATGTTGACTGAAATTGAGAGTAGTTTTTGTTGCTGTTGTTGTTGTTGTTGTTGTTGTTGTTGTTGTTGTTCGTACTTTGTGTTTGTTCCTTTTGTTACTCAGGTAGAGTTTGCAGCGTTAGGGTGATGGGATAAACTTCCACCTCTTACTGTCATGTGGTTGTGAAGTCTCACCTTTGACAACCTATACTCCATGGCACGGATTCAAGACCTTAATTTGAACTGTTACATGACTTCAGGTGATTGTGCTGGTGGGAACACATGCTTGCACCTGCATGAGGACGTCTTTATTTCCTGTGAGTCTCTAATCATGTACCTATGTATGTAAACATAAACATTTTGTGAAAGATTTAATTAGTTCTGCTGAGTATACCGTGTCTACTTGACCCAGAGTCAGTTTGGGAAAGAGAACTACACCTGAGAAATTGCCACCAATAGGTTTTCCTGCAGGCAAGCTGCATTTTCTTGATTGATAATTGATGTAGAAGGGTCCAGGTCACTGGGGACACTGCCACACATGGGCTGGTGGTCCTGGGTGCTATAAGAAAACAGACTGAGAAATCCATGGGGAACAAACCAGTAAACAGCACTCGCTTCTGTGGTCTCTGCATCAATTCCTGCCTCCAAGTTCCCACCCGTATTGAGTTCCTGCCCTGACTTCCTTCAGTGATGGACTATTACACATTACTTATAAGGTAGAAATAACCCCTTCTTTACCAGGTTGCTTCTGGTCTTGGTTCTATAGCATAGTAGTAGAAACCCTAACTAAGTCTCTCCAAATCTGCTCAGATATGCAGATGTCTTTCAAGAACTGAGAAGACTCTTTAGACAATAGTCAGATAATTAATTAACAGTAACTAAAGGGCACTATTAGTAAATATAAATTAATTCATCATCATTGGAACCTATTGGGATTTGCTCAAATGAACTTCTCGGTCATTTTAAAAAAAATGTTTAGAATTATGCTTTTAATAGTATGTCACTGATTTCTGGATTTGTAAATCACATAGTTAGGTACTAAACAAAAATGTATCTCTGTCAACTTTGAATCATGTACCTTCTCAAACTGTAGCATTGTTGGCATTTATCACTAATAGTATGGAAAGCCAAAATGCCTGCTTGCGATATTTTTATAATTGGAGGAATATTATTTTTGTTAACAGGGAGTATAATGATTGAAGAAATTAGTTGGAAGATAAAACAATTTTTACTGTATATGAATCACAGATCCATGGAAACCAAAATTTTAAAAAGGACTCAACATCATCTAATCCACCCTTTTTTAAAAAAATCATTCAGAATCTAAAGGAAAAGGTCTTGCTTCTTGTTTCATTCATTTTTAAAGGCCTTTCATATCCATCTTTCCCTTTTGAACTATGCTAGGCACGTTATAATATCCATTGTACAAAAGTCAAACTGCCACAAGTTAGAATGGCAATGTTCTATTAAAATGTTAAAGAGAAAAATGTAAATAAAGATGCCTCATTGCATGAAACTCAGAAACTTTATATTAAATGATAGTATGAACTGTCCTAAGTCTTGAATAAAATGAGCAAACGTTGTAAAGAGAGGAAATTTAAAGAACGAATCCATCCTTCCTGCACTGAAGTTAGTAAATACATGACTGAAAGTCAGAGACGGCACACGAGAGCGGGCATATCTGCAGGGTCTTTAGGCCAAAGCCAAGCACCAGCATAGCATAGCGTCTCTAATTACAGGACGAACCTTCGTTCTTTATGCTTCTACAAAACACCACTCAACGTTAGTGACCTCGACCTCCTTAAAATGCACACCAGTAAAAGCCTTCTAAGAGCCACAATTCTCAGGCAGTTAACCCTAAAGATTAAACCATCTACTTAGAATTTATCTTCAGCATAATTTTTCCAGTTTATTTCCCACACACGTGTGTTCTTTCAACCCATTCCCCACGTTTGGTTATCTAACACACCTGCTATTATTCAATAAGCCCTCTATTGCCTGAGCAATTAGTCTTGGAATACATGTCAACCTCTACCCACCATTCCCACCTATAATTCTGTAATCACTTACACAAGCTTCAAGTAGTTTCTAATTTTTTTGCTCTTTTTATTACATTTTAAAGTTATTTTAAAAATTTTTATAGAATATATGTTAATCGCATCCTTTTCCCTTCCTCCAAGTCCTCCTAGATCCTGCCCAACTCCCTACACACTCAACTTTATGTTCTTTCTCTGTCTCAAAAACAAAATAAAAACAAAAAAAGGCAAAAAGAAATATCAAACTTTAACAACAGCAAAGCACAAGTACGTGCGCGCGTACACACACACACATACACACACACACTCTCACACACACAAACACACACACACATACAATTATTTAATTAATTAATTAAATAATTCCATTTAGGGCTGAGTGCTCAAAGATTTCTGTCTGCACATTGTCCAGTTGTGAGTCTCTGGGTTCATTACCATTCTCTCTAAAAAGATTCTCTGACAGAGGCTGAACTATGCACTTATCTGTAGATACAGCAATATGCCAGTAGAAATCTCATTGCTGTTAGTTTAGCAGACTAGTAAGAGTAGGTCTTCCCCTAGGGCTATGATTTATCTGATCTGTGCTCTTAGCTTCATTCCTGCAGTGGCATGTATCTTGTGGAATGGGTTGGTTACCTCCCCTAACATTTGTGCCACGATTGCTCTAGTATATCTTGCAGACAGATGGCTCTTGTTGGTTTCAGAGTTCATAGCTGGTTGAATTGGCAACTTCTTTTCTCTTCTAAAATTGTTGATAACACTTTCCAGCACTGTGAATGCCAGTCAGTAAATTGAAGTTTCTAGTTGGCTACCAGCTCAATTTCTCCATCTTCAATGGCACAGTAACTGATACCTTCAACAAGGGGACCTTTGCATCATATTGTTGAAGGTAGATGATAGCATTGGCAATATCATGTAATTCCAGGGAGTCATCTATGGAACCCTTTGGACAATAACATGTACTACATTTGAAAATCAAGTGAGTCATCTAACACATCAGTCTCTCTTCTACATCTTCCACTGTTTCTCCCTATCAAATCACTGTATTTTTGTTATAAATGTGAAAGTGTTAATCCTACTAACATAGGTGCTCTTGGTTGTAACCAAGTACATAAATATCATCTTTGATTTCTCCCATCAGCTTTGTAATACATCAGTTTATTGGATCTTAATTTTTTAATAGATGGTTTTTTAATCATTCTTATACCCTAGCTATTTAACCAGAAAAAGGATAATGTGTAATAAAAATATATAAATATATAGCATATATGCACACATACTGAAAGTACAAATGGGATAAACTTCATCAGAACCCGCAGGATAACTAGCTTCTGACAACTTCTCGAGCTTGTTTCCATACAGGTAAAACAAATTTACAAGTACACCCAATTCAGAAAATTTCTGTAGGGTTAAGATATATAATACTATGTAGGCTCAGGCATATTCAGCTTGGGGCTCAAAGGCTGCAGGTACTTCAGGATTCCCCGGGATAATAAATTTCCTTAAGCTAATTGAGATTTCTAGCTGATAGTTTTTCATAACTTGAGCACACAGTTCTAAAGAATCAACTTTACAAAGCCACATGTTGGGGGTGTCAAAAGTTTGGATTTACCTTTAAATGGCTGGCACGAGTAGCAACAGATAAAGTCAGTTGTTATTATGGTGACGATTGTTTTTATACTTTTACATGATTACCATTTGAAATAACTCACTACGGAAACCACAGTTGAAAAGAAAGCACCAAGATCCAAATGTTTGATAGAGCATGGAGGCATTATTTGAGTGTCATGTGGCACAATCTTACATAAATGTATGGAGATGGAAACCCACAGCAGGTCTTGCAATGCTCTAATGATGCACCTTTGACCTACATCCTCCCATATCCCACTGAGGTTCTACAGTAACTGGTAAATATCCCTTCCTGCTAATGTTATATTGAACAATAGCTAGATATAGGTGACAAAGAAGCAAGGGTGTTGCTTTCAAGTTTGCAGAATCTTTTTATTCGCCTGCAACAATACATAGGCATGTATCTGTGACCGAAATCTATTTCTACAGGGAGATGATGCTTTGATATCAAGCTGAATACAAGATTTTAATATTGTTATCTACACATAGCTAAATCCCACTGGATTTGGCTCCTGGGGATTTCCAAAGCAAATCTTGGGCATCTACTCTCACTTATAGTGCCCATTAAAAAAATCCTTTAAAGTCCTATCAAAAAGCTTCCTATAGTGAGTCTTTCTAGTACCTTCTACCACTCCTAAAACTAAGGATTCCTCCTCCATAAGATTTTTCTGGCATAAAATAACATAATAAATGAAGCTTATAACAGAGATAAGAACTTCTTGAACTGTAAAAATTTGTCTCATTTGGTAATTTGGTAATTATGAACTTGTTATGAGTAGTCTTTCTGACCTTTCTCCATTTTGATGCCTAGCATCAGTAATTAGGTGTAAATTGAAAGGTACTTAAGGTTTGTCTTCCCACTGTCCTTTCCCCTTCTCCCACCACTCACACAGTCAACTAGATTTTCTTGGGGAGGTTCTTGTAGCTGATTTTAAAGTGACTTTACCAGACCTGAGCTGGAGTTACCATTGCAAACTACAGTTTCTCAAAACCTTAACTTCCATTTTAAGAATGAAAGTTTTGCAAAGCAGTTACGTTCAAATGCTTTTACCCAATTTTTCCACAATTAACTCTTCTTAAACTTGTCTCACAAGTTTAGTTTCCTAAAATAAAAATCCAGGATTCCTCGTCTTGTTCTTATTTAAAATCCTATTTAAAACTCTAACCTAGAGATCTATCATTTCAATTTGGTGACACTTGCAGTATAAAGGGTATTTTAGCCTTGGCGGTAGCCCACCGAGTGTAAAGGATAGGAAAGAACTTTCCCTGTCAAAGCAAACCCAAATTACAAAATGGAGATGGCTGCATCCTAACATCAGTAGCAAGAAAAGAAAGGGAAAAATGCATGAACCACACAGACAGGTATAGGAAAAAACATGCCCTTCAGCTTCAAAGATATAAATGATTTCTTTTGAAGAAGCAGAGATATTTGAGGTTGTAAATTACAATGTCAAATTAGATAGAAATCTTCGATATAGCACAGTCAGTTGCACAACCATGCAGGATACTTTTGGACTCAATATTGAGAGAGATTGTATCACCTGGGCCATAGAACAGACAGATGTGATGTGATAGATATAAATGGGTGTGATACACCTGCACCTGGAGTATAAAGCTCAGCCTTGTGCTTTCCTCTTGTGTAGAACTCAAAGGTCTACATAATGGAAGAGTTCAAAAGAGACAAATGAAGATTAAGTGATGAGTAGAATAAGTGTCATCTGATGCACTAAAGACAAAAGTAGCACATTGAAAATTTCTAAACAAGACCTCGAGGAGAAATTAAGGAAATAGAAATTGGTATCAGTACATTTTCAATTTCATATTTTGTAAAGAAGGAGGATGAACAGAAAATAAATCTATGGTATTTGGGGCCACACTAATGAGATAAAATTAGGAATAAAACTATTATCTGTGAATTCTGTCCAAGCTCAAAACAGTGACCATCAAATTCAGCTCAAAGCAAGATCCAGAGAACTACATCACCAGCATCACACATATGAGCAGACTCTCTGGTCCAGCCCAGAGCCCATGAAAGCATCTCATGAGCTCAGCAGGATGAGACAAATGTGATATCATAAAAACTACTGTCATCATAGCAAGAAATAAATCTGTAGGGATAAAATTCTTTCACGTTTGTCTTACTCTGCTACTAAGAAGAACAAAGAACAGAACCAGAGCTCATCACACCAAGCAATAACCCACGGAGACGTGGTGTTTTCTTTCACTTGTGGATCCTAGATTGTATATCAATACATTAAAATCATTCATGTGTGCGACCTGAATGTAGAAGTGGGGTTGTCTGGAAGAATGAAAAAGACTAATGGGAAGAAGAGAGAAGGGAGAAGGAGAAAGTGAGCATAGGGAATGTTAGATGTGGCGGCACATTCCTGGACAGATCACGCCATGCCAGCACAGATCTCACATAAGAGGTGTTTACTGTCAGAGGCGGTAACACAGGTGACGCATGCGCAGGGATGTACGACAGGCATCATGACAACGGATGCAGTAGGGTCTTTGTTGCCTAGGGATGACTTCATCGCTGTCCATGGACAGTTCTGACGCTAACAGTTCAAGTGTATTATATAAAGTTGGGAGAAAGCGTCTGTGGCACACATCACTAGGTACACAGAATACATGCCAATAAAAATTAAAATATAATCCAAGGTAATGATCTCAAGATCAGCAAGAGGAAGTTTCCATCTTTCATTCATGCAATTTAATCATTATATCTTAGATACTTTATCTCCTCCGAGTAGCTAAATATTATCTTACTATTATTGCATGTTTATATGATCTCTCTTTGTGGTATACCTATGAGAGCTTCCAAGGTGATGGAGGAAAGCCTGCTTAAGTCTTTGAAGACGTTAATACACCGTTGTGCCAATTCCTCTGCACACATGCATGTCAACTATTGTTCTAAGTGTATGCATGCAGTATTGGACTCTCTTACCATTGGCACAAGTTCCAGAAATAAATAAAAATAGCTCTCAGAAGACATAAATCCCTGAAAATTCTATGAGGTAAACATTTGAGCTGTTTTTTGTGCCTTCTACTAGAATCTAGAATATAATCTTTAGTGTGAGATGTGTGCATGCGTATACCTCAACAGCTCAGAAGACTGACCTAGGAGCTGAGAACAGGAGTTAAGATCAAACTGGGTAAATTAAGCAAGGTCAGGCTTCTAAAAAAAAATAAGTAAAAAATTTAAAAACTCACTTCAAAAACTGTGCTCTCTTCAATTGTGTCACCAAAACCAATGAAGTTTTAAGCACAATATATATATATATATATACATATATATAATAAATTTTTTAAAGTTTCGCTTCTTAAAAATATGTATGTATGTGTGTGTATGTATGTATGTATGTATGTATGTATGTATGTATGTATGTATTTTATGAGTACACTGTAGCTGTCTTCAGAATCACCAGAAGAGGGCATCAGATCCCCTTACAAATGGTTGAGGGCCACCATGTGGTTGCTGTGGATTGAACTCAGGACCTCTGGAAGAGCAGTCAGTGCTCTTAACCACTGAGCCATCTCCCCAAGCCCAAGCACACAGTAAATTTTATGACTGATTCAGAGACCGAAGTATGAAGAATTATTTTATAAATAAAGGAAAGAAGTAAAAGTCGAAACAACGGTTTAGTAAGGGGCAGAATTAGTGAAGAGCAACTGAATCCTCAGTACACATATCACAAGAAGACTGGCTCACTGGGAAGAGAATGAAAGACATTCTCATTATTTAGAATTTGAATATTATAAGATGTGTTTTAACTTCTTTGACGGTCTGATCTCAATGTTTCAAAGACCCTGAGTGCCTCCTCTCCATGGCTCATCTCTTCCCTCGTCACTGGGCACTTGGTATTCCAAGCCTGTGTCAACACCACATTCATCTTGGTTCCACTAACCCCCCCCCACACACACACCTAGTGACTTGCGGATAGGATAATAGGCATACAGCAACTCTGTTTGTTTGATAAGACTTTGATAATGCTTCATAATACTTTTTTGCATAACCAGCCTCTTTTCAAAGTCCCTATGCTTTTTCTTTTCTTCATCAGCATCTTGCAACTATCTTTGTTCTGCTTGCAATTTCAGGATGGATAGAATTGAGTATATGAGTGAAAATTGCTTCAAGAAAAAGTTCCTCCCAGACACCGAATGGATAAAGCAATTTTTTTCTTTCTTTTTTTTTTTTTTTTTTTTTTTTTTGGTATTGAACAAATCAGAGCTCTATGATCATCTTGAGCTGGTAGAAGCTTTCAGTTATAGCCTCTGGCTCTGAAAAAGCCTTAGCCTGTCTTTCAACTCTTTTGAAGAAGTCCTCCTTTTTGGATACAGGTAGGCTTTTGTCTACTAATTACTTACTTTTGTACTTATCTCTACTGAGAAATTTTGTAGAGTCCTTGGCAAACTTGACCCTCCTAAAGGAGTCTGCTCTGGGCTTTTCCTTTTGATTTGATCGGAGTAATTCTCTTTTATTCATCTTCCCACGAGGAATTTAGATGATCAAATTTCAGTTCAATAGATAAACCAGGTGTCACCACTCAGACAAACCTTCAAGAAATACAAAACACAACTCCATCTGTTTCAACGTGGAAGAGATTTGGAGGTTCCAGCTATCTAAGCCCCCTGAGGACGTCAGAGGGATACCCTCAAAGGCAGCAGTCACTGAGCAGGTGTTTGGTTTTATAAATTTGTTTACTGACTCCTAAACTTCCATTTTATGCCATATTTAGTCAATGCCATTGAAAAAGTATGAGCATAAATCAGGAAAAATGAGAAATAAAATTTTAAGGAAAAAAATAGGTGAAATACTAACAAGTTTCCCACTAGGAATTACATATACTTGAAAGCTTTTTCAGCTTGAAGATGAAGAAAATTAAATAAAAGTGTAAGACTGTTTTTTTAAAAAATAAAAGTCTGTGTTGGTATCCATAGAAGAGAGATACAATGACATTATATTTTAATTAAAACTAAAACAATTTTTAAACATCGAAAACTATGTTACTGTATTTGAATGAAAGATAAAAGAATTAAAATTATAAATGAAGAAAACCTGAAAGACACAGCCAGAATACAGCAAATACATAATTGAATGCCAGCAGCAATCCACTGAACTGAGAACGGGACCCCAGTTGAAGGAATCAGAGAAAGGACTGGAAGAGCTCGAAGGGTCTCGAGACCCCTTATGTACAACAATGCCAAGCAACCAGAGCTTCCAGGGACTAAGCCACTACCTAAAGACTATACATGGACTGACCCTGGACTCTGACCTCATAGGTAGCAATGAATAGCCTAATA
This sequence comes from Rattus norvegicus, assembly GCF_021556685.1. Classification (NCBI taxonomy): domain Eukaryota; kingdom Metazoa; phylum Chordata; class Mammalia; order Rodentia; family Muridae; genus Rattus; species Rattus norvegicus. The sequence continues at coordinate 67,967,372 of NC_141534.1, read as the reverse complement.
AGAGCACCAGTGGAAGGGGAAGCCCTTGGTCCTGCCAAGACTGAACCCCCAGTGAATGTGATTGTTGGGGGGAGGGTGGTAATGGGGGGTAGGATGGAGAGGGGAACACTCATATAGAAGGGGAGGGGGGAGGATTAGGGGGATGTTGGCCCAGAAACCGGGAAGGGGCATAACAATCAAAATGTAAATAAGAAGTACTCAAGTTAATTAAGAAAAAAATAAATAAATAAAAATAAAAAAGAATTATCACCAAAATAAATAAATAAATAAATGAAGAAAACCTGTACTGCACTCTGAGTTTAGGCTCCGGATATTAATTCACTGAGCTAGGGTATCTGCATCCTATTACCCAAGCCCAAAAAAGAATTGTGTGTCCCAAGGACACAAAGTTATCACCTTGAAATCTATTATTACTTCAGCAAAGACAGGTAGAGAACTCCTACCCAGAAAAAGTGGAACAAAGGTGGAAAGGATTCAATTCTGTACGGTTCTGTGGATTCTTAGCTTACTTTTCCATCTCAGCATGAAACAAAATAATACTTTTCTTCAAGGAGTTCTTTCATCTTTACTTCCTTCAGCTGAGGCTATGAATATTGGAATATGGTTCACTGCTTATAGATTCTCAGGGAGTCAAAATTCAGCATCTTATTAACTTTTCTAGAAAGGCAGGAATCCTTGAGCTTACAAAGCAGAAGTGTAACCCCAACCAGGTTGTGTAGGATTCACTTTCAGAAGGCTAAAGTTGGTTGCTTGACAATAAAAGCCAACTAAGAGCTTGCCAGAAATAGGTTTCTGAATTTCCCCATGACTTACCACGAAACATGATCACACCCTAATAAGGCAACGAAATTGCAAGAAATTTATTCTGTCAATAACTTGCCTTTACTTTTATTTCTCAAAGTCTTACTAATTCATTTAGCAAGCATAAGAATAGTTGTGGACAAAAACATAAATGTAGGAGTGGCACCAAATGGTTAGAGCACTGGCTCTTTAGGCATATGGAAATGAGTTCAAATACTCAGAGAGCAAAATGTCAGGCATGTCCGCATGTGAACCTAAAATCCTAGCACTGGGGTTGGGGATTTAGCTCAGTGGTAGAGCGCTTGCCTAGGAAGCGCAAGGCCCTGGGTTCGGTCCCCAGCTCCGAAAAAAAAAAAAAAGAACCCTAAAATCCTAGCACTGTAGAGGGAATATGCAGAAGAATCTATGAGGTTTGATAGCTAACAGCCTCATTCTAAGTTTGTTGAGAATCAGAAAAAGAGGATGAGAGTAAAACACCTGATGTACTCTTCTGACTTCTCCAAATCACCAAGTATATGAACGTATGAATGGACATATGCATTTATACAGACAGTTATATACAACTCTCTCTCTCTCTCTCTCTCTCTCTCTCTCTCTCTCTCTCTCACCTGATCTCACATATGCACACTCATAACACACTCACACACATACACACATATACACATTCATACACACACTTTCACACATATGTATATTCTCAAACACTCTCACCTACACACACAAATACATACGCAGAGAGGGGGGGGCTTAGATTTAAAAAGATAGGTTCACTGTAATTGTAACCAAGAACGTGGCTAATTTAAAAAACAGAGTAAAATTCTCAACCCCGTACAATAACATGCTTTGACACTTCTTATTTTTGTTACATTCCTTACAGGAAAGGAAGAAAGGAAGGGTGAGAGGGAGGGAAGGACAAAGGGAAGGAAGGAGAGCACAGGTGTGTTACTTGGCTGAAAAATAATTTATAAGGAAAGCACAAAACAAACTCCAAAAAGAAATTAATCAGATTCTTTTCTCACCTTAGAGTGATTGATGCAGATGTTTTCAGGGCTTTGGGATGAACATCTGCTGTACATCAGTCCTAACAAGTGTGGGTATCACCACGAAGCCAGTGCACACTCTCGTGATTACAACCTAGAAATGCTCATTTCCTCCTGCTCTGTTTGTGCAACTCACAATGTATAAGAAATTAGTTATTCTAGACAGATTGGCTCCAGAGTAGTGCAAGTGGGCTCCCTTGATTCACAGCATCAAAGATGGAGAAATTCATGATCTTAGTAAGCGAGAGAAGCAACCGTGGGGACTCCTGCTAACATCTACACTGAGCTTGCTTTCAGTTTTATTTTATTTTTTGTCGTTTCTTTGATATTTATTTTCCTGAAACAAATGAGGCACATGGTAACTAACTTAGGACAAATGCCTATTCCTGTCAGGAAGTAATTTAAGGGACAGTTAGTTGCTTGTTAGAGCCTCAATTCATGTGCCTTAGACTTTTAACAAAATTGTGTAACAATTCTGTTTCAGAAATCACTTGATACCAAGCAATGAAAACTTAATTGGATAATATTTTGGTTAGAAATTAATAATAAGTACTAAAAAGTAACATTTACAGATTTTCATACACAGTTTATGCCCAATTTTAAAAGCAAAACATTACAAAGGACATTAAAGATTAGAACTCACAGAAGTTTAACTTACAAATCAACACAGAAGTTAAGACAGGGATATATTTATAAATAGAACTTATTTTTGTAAATTTACAAAATAATAATGTAGGGAAATGACTATGTGTCGATTATGTAAATGTAATTGAAACTATGTTCTTCCTTGTTTATGTCACCCATTATGAATAAGTACTTCTGTTTCCCATGTTCCTGTGGGATATCTCAGGTCAAATGTTAACTGTGGCCTCAGAATGGCCTCTTAAAATCATGTCTGTCCTTCCTCTAAAAGCAGGTGCATGAAATAAACCAGCAGGCAGTCAAACTTGAAATTGCATTTGTGTGCCCTAAATCATGACATTCAGTTTTGAAGAGAAAGAAGAAAGCACAGATGTCTTTTCACCAAAGGATCCATCTCTGTGGAGAACAGAGAAGGAGGGGGGCGGACAGGAAGTCTCGGAGACACAACACATTCCTGTTTGCTCCACTGAGCGCTTCCACAGACCTTCTTTGTGTCGGACAGAATGGAGACCAGACTTTCACAAGTGGCCAGGCCAAGATCGGTGCTGCACATTCTCAGCCGCTCTCTGCACTCACCCTGCTTTCTCTCTCTGCATGACAAAATATAAAGACAATCTTATACTTTACCATTACGAATCTTATTTCTGGAGTAAGCAGGAAATGTTTTGTGCTATTCAGAGAGAAGGAGACAGGCATCTGGACCACGTTGAGACCATTCCCTTGAAGACAATATCCTTCCACATCCACTAATTCTTCCACTGTTCTAGAGTCTCACATGTAATCAGTGAATTCCCTTAGAAGAAACATTTTAGGAAAGGTATTTATATATCTGGAAATGAAACATGAACACTAAGATTAAACTGTGCTGTACACCTGCATGTTTCTTCCGTCTTCAAACATGAACATCAGGATGTTTTCCAAATTATGCTGTTGGTCTATGGTCTATTTTAGTTCTTATGACATAGATACATATTTTAACATTTTGATAACATAAAAAATGAAAGAAATTTTTATATAACCTTGATCTCTCTCTCTCTCTCTCTCTCTCTCTCTCTCTCTCAAAAAAGGAAAACTTTAATGTAGTACACACCCATAATCCAGCCCTTGAGAAGCTAAGGTGGGATGATCTAAAGGGCAAAGACAGCACGGTCTCTATATAATGCACCCTACACACATACACACACACATGCACACATGCACACATACATTGCACACATATACATACACAAATGCAAACTCATGCACACACATACCCCACCACACACACACACATGCAAGTTCGTGCACACATGCATTCACACGCATACACACATGCATGCACACACACACATGCACACACAGTCCACACAAATGCACACACAAACACGCATGCAGGCACACATGTACATACATACACACACATGCGAGCTCATGCACACATGCATGCACATGTACATACATACACACAGTGCACACACATTCACACACAAACACACACAAATAAATATACCATAGAAGGGACACCATACATTCCTGAATGATATAATTATCTGCAAACTTTTGACTCTTGACTTTATATCCATGATAAATGATGTGTCTGCATGTTTTTGCATATGTGCATGCATACACATTAAAATAATCAACATACACTTTACAAAATGTTATCTGTAACTACTTTAAAATATTTAATAAATATCCTGACAAGGATATGTTTCAAACTATTCTTCAACAGTAATAATCCAGTAAGACTTGAATTCCTAATAACTTAACACAGTGATCTGGATATTTAGATTTCTATTTATTGCATTTTAGAAAATAAGAGATTTGATAACAGACACAAAGACAGAATGGACAAGAGACAACCAGAACAAAATTATGCCTTAAAGGCCTTGGTACTTGGCATTACCAGCAGAACTCATAGATAAACTTCTCTTTTAAGTCCATTCCCATGCAGAATAGGCTTTGTCAGTTAGTACAGTTTAAATTAATGTTCTCATTAATAGTATGCTTAGGCAATAATCTAAGGAGCATGTATCTTCTTATGCAACATCTGTTTTATTGATTAAGTTACTGATTTACTTTATATCCCAATCACAGTTTCCCCTCCCTCTTCTCCTCCAGTGGTCCCCCTCATTCTCTACCCCTTCCCACCCCTTTTCCTTTCCTCCCCAAGAAAGGAGAGGCCTCCCAAGGATATCAACCAGCCTTAACCTACAAAGTTGCATAGGGCTAGTCCCATGTTCTTCTATTGAAGCTTGACAAGGCAGCCCAGTTAGGGATCCAAAAGCAGGCAATGTAGTCAGAGATAGCCCCAGCTCCTGCATTAGGAGCCACATGTGAAGACTCGACTGCAAGACTATTACATATGTGCAGAGGTCTAGGTCTGTCCCATGCATGTTTTCTGGTTGAC
>NC_141534.1:67845000-67960000 GCF_021556685.1 Rattus norvegicus | reverse complement strand
TTTGTTTTCTGTTTCACCGGTTTCCTGGCTGACATGAACGAGATGAGGAAATCACTTTTAATTAACAAGGAAAACCACAATAAGAAAATGTAGTGCAAAAAGAAATACCTTGGCATGCATTAGTATTGTGCAACATCAGCAAATTGGACATGTGTCTCAAACACAGGAGAACAATGAGGCCATCCACACTCCCGGCAGTCAAAATGAGTAGAGATCTTCCTGGCTAAAAGAGTGATCACTCAAGCTGCTGTTTATTGACCTCTGTAATCTCCACTTGACTGGCATCTTGAAATCACTGTAAGAGTAGGGCTATGTGATCCAATTAGAAGATGGATGAAGCAAAGAAGGGCAGGCTGACAGGAACCGGATGTAGATCTCTCCTGAGAGACACAGCCAGAATACAGCAAATACAGCGAATGCCAGCAGCAAACCACTGAACTGAGAAAGGGACCCCCGTTGAAGGAATCACAGAAAGAACTGGAAGAGCTCGAAGGGGCTCGAGACCCCATATGTACAACAATGCCAAGCAACCAGAGTTTCCAGGGACTAAGCCACTACCTAAAGACTATACATGGACTGACCCTGGACTCTGACCTCATAGGTAGCAATGAATATCCTAGTAAGAGCACCAGTGGAAGGGGAAGCCCTGGGTCCTGCTAAGACTGAACCCCCAGTGAACTAGATTGTTGGGGGGAGGGCGGCAATGGGGGTAGGATGGGGAGGGGAACACCCATAAGAAAGGGGAGGGGGAGGGATTAGGGGGATGTTTGCCCGGAAACCGGGAAAGGGAATAACACTCGAAATGTAAATAAGAAATACTCAAGTTAATAAAAAAAAAAAAAAAGAGTAGGGCTATGTGTAGATGCGGCCTCCAGAATTCAAGAGTAGAAACTTGATCTCCAATATTACGATGTTGGGAAGTGGGGGGTTAGTGGTATTGACTCTATGGGGGCAGAATAGATTAATATAATGGGTAGTAATGACCCTCAGGCCAGTTCCTCTCTTGCGGTATTTGCACTTCTACTTTGACACAAGAAGGTCTGTGCCACATAGTGACACCTTGGCATCATAGCTATAAAAAATGACAGCCGATAAATCACTGTTTATTACAGAATACACAATCTCAACTATCCTGTTATAGTAGCAAGGAGTAAAGAAGTACAAATCAGTACCACAGGAAAATATTAGGAAGATGTACTAGTGGCCATCACACACTAAAATGGCAACATAGACTTTAAACGGCACTCTGAAAACTTTCATTTATACTCCATATGCATTTAATTATTTAAATTATTAATTATTAATATTAATTGATATTAAATTAATAATTATTTATATAACCTCAATGGGATTATATTTTTAAAAAATTTTACTCTTAAAAATAATATTAGACTCGTGCTATCATAGATTTTTAGATATTGGTCTGAATCTTACCAGCGCCCTGGAAACTAGTGTTCCATCGACAGCACCTTTTCTGAGCAAGAAAACTCTACGGAATGGGGTACATGTAGGATATATGAAGCATTCCTTGATTCTAACTACATGATGCATGACTGCTTTGCTGTGACAACTAAAACTCTTCCCAGACATTTAGCAATGTTCCTTTGAGAGGCAACATCACTCTGTGTTTGTGCTGTGAAATTCCGTACTAAATTGTCCCCAGGAATCTTCTTGCACCTAGACTCTATCCGACTGGACTGAGTAATAGGAAAGTTGCTATTAAATGAAGGTTTCAATGAAACCTTTCTAATGTGATCTCGTGTACATTAAGATGGTCAGCACAGCATTTGGATCACTGCCTCTCATTATTCAGTGTCCTCTACTTCCACCTAAAAACAAACCATTAATATGCGATTCTCGGCTCAAAGGCAAGAGCTTTGTTTCTTTTGTTTCTTGGTTTCTCTAAGGTAAAAGTGGCTCCCTTCCCAAGCGCTCCTCTCTTCCCTTCCTCCTACCTCCCTTCATCCTGTTCTTCTTTCCTTAGTTTTTTTTAAAGGTTTTCCAAATGTATGTCTCTGTGGGGGGAGATATGTGCACACGGGTTGGAGAGCCCAAAAAGGCCAATGGAGGGTGTCAGAGTCCTGGAGCTACAGACAGGTTGTTGTGAGTCATAAAACATGGGTTCTAAGAACTGAGCTCAAGCCCTCTGCAAGAGCAGGAAGCACAGTGCACTGATGAGCTTGTCACTTCAGCCCCATTTCTCCTGTTCATTTACCATGTTTCACAGGCCACCATGATCCGTGCTCCTCTAAGGTCAAGAATGAAATGCTAACACTACCTAAAGACTATACATGGACTGACCCTGGACTCTGACCTCATAGGTAGCAATGAATATCCTAGTAAGAGCACCAGTGGAAGGGGAAGCCCTGGGTCCTGCTAAGACTGAACCCCCAGTGAACTAGACTGGTGGGGGGAGGGCGGCAATGGGGGGAGGGTTGGGAGGGGAACACCCATAAGGAAGGGGAGGAGGGAGGGGGATGTTTGCCCGGAAACCGGGAAAGGGAATAACACTCGAAATGTATATAAGAAATACTCAAGTTAATAAAAAAAAAAGAATGAAATGCTAAAGACAAAGATGAAAAATCAAATCCGAGAAACCGATCATGTTAATTTGCAGCATGACCAGAAATACTTTAATGTTAAAGGAAAACGAACTTTAAAATGGCACGTATAGCTTAAGCATCCTTATCATCTATAATTGTAATGAATTATTGCTTTATGTACTTTTTTTGATGGTGTAGGGGGGTTGTTATAAATATCAAATGCGATACTGAACGGTGTATGACCTCCCCCATGTTGAAGGGAAAGATTCTGGTTCTACACGACATACTGAACTATCAGCATGCGTGTGTGTGCATGTGTGTGCGTGTGTGTGTGTGTGTGTGTGTGCAGTGCTGTACATGTATGTGCATTTGTATGTGTGTGTGCAGTGCTGTATATGTATGTGCGTTTGTATGTGTGTGTGCAGTGCTGTATATGTATGTGCGTTTGTATGTGTGTGTGCTTCTGTGGAGGCCAGGAATATAAACCCATCTTTTCCACAGCGTAGAGTAGTGAAGCATGGGGACGATCAATGAAGGACTGACATGGTTTGGGTTGTATTTTCACAGCACCACTACATTGCATAATCTAATAAGGAAAAGGTGAAGAAACAGGGAGCAATTAGGTGGGTGCAGTTAGGTAGTGAGGATGATCTTACTTAACCTGGGATGGCAATGGAGGTGGTGAGAAGGGGTTAGATTCTTCTAGATATATTTTGAAGACACTGATGACAGATCCAAAGTGAAAGATGCATGCTTAAGGAGGCTTTAAAGGCGACATCAAGGCTAACTGAAAAAACTAAGACCTAATGTTTATTCTAGATGGCACTCAATTACTAATGACCTGCCAAGGTCCACATTTTCTATACACATAGCATCACTGTCACGTGTTTTGCTGCATAAATAAGTACGAAAGGGACCCCTAACATCATGGGAAATACCTGTACACAGGGGATAGGATGAAAATCATGCCCACAGAGAAAGTTTCTGATGAAGGATCACAATAACTGAACTTTGCTGCTAAATATAATTTTTTCACTTCTAATTATTTATGCACAGGTTCATCAACTACTGACAGCATCCCAGAATTACATAGTTGTACTTAGCTATTATTAATAACAATAGATATCACCAAGTGTTTGTGTATGTCCGAGACCATAATGTGGCAAAAACAAACCAGACACCTCATTATACTTACTCTAGAACACTGAGTAGTTCTCAAATCTTATACAGCATTTTTTTTTTTTGCATTTCCTTAGTCAGTCAAATAGAATGTGCAAGTAAAGTCGTATCGAAAGTGGCTTATCCTTATTGGACATTCAGAGATTTCAAACATTGAAAAATGATTCAGAAGGGCAAATTGTGTCCCTGCAGTCCTAGCTATCTGAGCGGGGCATTTTGAAAATATCCTATTCTATCACTCTGTTCTTTGCCTTGGTCAGATGACTTAGGGCAGTGATCTGGTAAGGCAATTTCTGCTGTGGTCATTTTGAAGCAATTTAATTAGAAAGAGCTATGGAAATATGGCCACTGATTTCTCTTTCTTTCTAAAAAAAATACATATGTTTTTCATTGACTGAAATATTACCAAATTCTCTTTCTTCCCATCAGCGCAGGCTGTTCTGACATGACTCGGTTACATCATGCTTCTGAGTTTGAACGATGCTAGCAGCACTGAAACACAGGACTTCTCCATGGGAGGAGCTGGAGTATCTTTCCATTGCTTTTGTTTGCCTCACAAGCTGCTGGGTTTTCATGGCACACTTGGGACCATGATGACCTCTTTAAACATCTTCTAGAAGATGTAGCCAAGGATGAAAACAAATCATCAAATACAAGAGTATGGTTCTCTTTTGCATGAAAAACAAAACAAAAACCTGTCCTATAACTATTTCAAAAGAGCCTAAAGCTAGAAACGTCCATTTAAAAAGATGTTTTCTAAGACTGCACATGTTTGGGGAGCAAACTAGGCCTTTGCTATTCTCGTTTCCAATTGTGAAGTCACTCCAAACTTTTCACGCACATAGTTCCCTGTTTCCTTCTGTCTCTCCATTATTTGTATTTCATTTGAATGTCCACTCCTCAGGGCAGAATTACCTTGTATCTCTGCAAGTTAAAATGTTTCTTTTGTGGGAAGTCCCACACCCGGGGATCCCGGCCCGCAGCACCTCTCTGCCCCCAGACCCTGTGAGAGAGAGACCCAACCGCCTGGTCAGGTGGGCACTCCTGAGGCTGCAGAGCGGAAGAGACCACCAACACTGCTCACCCCTGCCCACATCCCTGGCCCAAGAGGAAACTGTATAAGGCCTCTGGGCTCCCGTGGGGGAGGGCCCAGGAGCGGCAGGACCCCTGTGCCTGAGACACCACCAGAACCAGAAGGAAACAGACCGGATAAACAGTTCTCTGCACCCAAATCCCGTGGGAGGGAGAGCTGAACCTTCAGAGAGGCAGACAAGCCTGGGAAACCAGAAGAGACTGCTCTCTGCACACACATCTCGGACGCCAGAGGAAAAAGCCAAAGACCATCTGGAACCCTGGTACACTGAAGCTCCCGGAAACGGCGGCACAGGTCTTCCTGGTTGCTGCCGCTGCAGAGAGCCCGTGGGCAGCACCCCGCGAGCGAACTTGAGCCTCGGGACCACAGGTAAGACCAACTTTTCTGCTGCAAGTGACCTGCCTGGTGAACTCAAGACACAGGCCCACAGGAACAGCTGAAGACCTGTAGAGAGGAAAAACTACACGCCCGAAAGCAGAACACTCTGTCCCCATAACTGACTGAAAGAGAGGAAAACAGGTCTACAGCACTCCTGACACACAGGCTTATAGGACAGTCTAGCCACTGTCAGAAATAGCAGAACAAAGTAACACTAGAGATAATCTGATGGCGAGAGGCAAGCGCAGGAACACAAGCAACAGAAACCAAGACTACATGGCACCATCGGAGCCCAAATCTCCCACCAAAACAAACATGGAATATCCAAACACACCAGAAAAGCAAGATCTAGTTCCAAAATCATTTTTGATCATGATGCTGGAGGACTTCAAGAAAGACGTGAAGAACTCCCTTAGAGAACAAGTAGAAGCCTACAGAGAGGAATCGCAAAAATGCCTGAAAGAATCGCAAAAATCCCTGAAAGAATTCCAGGAAAACATAAATAAACAAGTAGAAGCCCATAGAGAGGAGACACAAAAATCCCTGAAAGAATTCCAGGAAAACATAAATAAACAAGTAGAAGCCCATAGAGAGGAGACACAAAAATCCCTGAAAGAATTCCAGGAAAACACAATCAAACAGTTGAAGGAATTAAAAATGGAAATAGAAGCAATCAAGAAAGAACACATGGAAACAACCCTGGATATAGAAAACCAAAAGAAGAGACAAGGAGCTGTAGATACAAGCTTCACCAACAGAATACAAGAGATGGAAGAGAGAATCTCAGGAGTAGAAGATTCCATAGAAATCATTGACTCAACTGTCAAAGATAATGTAAAGCGGAAAAAGCTACTGGTCCAAAACATACAGGAAATCCAGGACTCAATGAGAAGATCAAACCTAAGGATAATAGGTATAGAAGAGAGTGAAGACTCCCAGCTCAAAGGACCAGTAAATATCTTCAACAAAATCATAGAAGAAAACTTCCCTAACCTAAAAAAAGAGATACCCATAGACATACAAGAAGCCTACAGAACTCCAAATAGATTGGACCAGAAAAGAAACACCTCCCGTCACATAATTGTCAAAACACCAAACGCACAAAATAAAGAAAGAATATTAAAAGCAGTAAGGGAAAAAGCTCAAGTAACATATAAAGGTATACCTATCAGAATCACACCAGACTTTTCGCCAGAAACTATGAAGGCCAGAAGATCCTGGACTGATGTCATACAGACCCTAAGAGAACACAAATGCCAGCCTAGGTTACTGTATCCAGCAAAACTCTCAATTAACATTGATGGAGAAACCAAGATATTTCATGACAAAACCAAATTTACACAATATCTTTCTACAAATCCAGCACTACAAAGGATAATAAATGGTAAAGCCCAACATAAGGAGGCAAGCTATACCCTAGAAGAAGCAAGAAACTAATCGTCTTGGCAACAAAACAAAGAGAATGAAAACACACAAACATAACCTCACATCCAAAATTAAATATAACGGGAAGCAATAATCACTATTCCTTAATATCTCTCAACATCAATGGCCTCAACTCCCCAATAAAAAGACATAGATTAACAAACTGGATACACAACGAGACCCTGCATTCTGCTGCCTACAGGAAACACACCTCAGAGACAAAGACAGACACTACCTCAGAGTGAAAGGCTGGAAAACAACTTTCCAGCAAATGGTCAGAAGAAGCAAGCTGGAGAAGCCATTCTAATATCAAATAAAATCAATTTTCAACTAAAAGTCACCAAAAAAGATAAGGAATGACACTTCATATTCATCAAAGGAAAAATCCACCAAGATGAACTCTCAATCCTAAATATCTATGCCCCAAATACAAGGGCACCTACATACATAAAAGAAACCTTACTAAAGCTCAAAGCACACATTGCACCTCACACAATAATAGTGGGAGATTTCAACACCCCACTCTCATCAATGGACAGATCATGGAAACAGAAATTAAACGGAGACATAGACAGACTAAGAGAAGTCATGAGCCAAATGGACTTAACGGATATTTATAGAACATTCTATCCTAAAGCAAAAGGATATTCCTTCTTCTCAGCTCCTCATGGTACTTTCTCCAAAATTGACCATATAATTGGTCAAAAAACGGGCCTCAACAGGTACAGAAAGATAGAAATAATCCCATGCGTGATATCGGACCACCACGGCCTAAAACTGGTCTTCAATAACAATAAGGGAAGAATGCCCACATATACATGGAAATTGAACAATGCTCTACTCAATGATAACCTGGTCAAGGAAGAAATAAAGAAAGAAATTAAAAACTTTTTAGAATTTAATGAAAATGAAGATACAACATACCCAAACTTATGGGACACAATGAAAGCTGTGCTAAGAGGAAAACTCATAGCGCTGAATGCCTGCAGAAAGAAACAGGAAAGAGCATATGTCAGCAGCTTGACAGCACACCTAAAAGCTCTAGAATAAAAAGAAGCAAATACACCCAGGAGGAGTAGAAGGCAGGAAATAATCAAACTCAGAGCTGAAATCAACCAAGTAGAAACAAAAAGGACCATAGAAAGAATCAACAGAACCAACAGTTGGTTCTTTGAGAAAATCAACAAGATAGATAAACCCTTAGCCAGACTAACGAGAGGACACAGAGAGTGCGTCCACATTAACAAAATCAGAAATGAAAAGGGAGACATAACTACAGATTCAGAGGAAATTCAAAAAATCATCAGATCTTACTATAAAAACCTATATTCAACAAAACTTGAAAATCTTCAGGAAATGGACAATTTCCTAGACAGATACCAGGTATCGAAGTTAAATCAGGAACAGATAAACCAGTTAAACAACCCCATAACTCCTAAGGAAATAGAAGCAGTCATTAAAGGTCTCCCAACCAAAAAGAGCCCAGGTCCAGACGGGTTTAGTGCAGAATTCTATCAAAACTTCGAAGAAGACCTCATACCAATATTATCCAAACTATTCCACAAAATTGAAACAGATGGAGCACTACCGAATTCCTTCTACGAAGCCACAATTACTCTTATACCTAAACCACACAAAGACCCAACAAAGAAAGAGAACTTCAGACCAATTTCCTTTATGAATATCGATGCAAAAATACTCAATAAAATTCTGGCAAACTGAATTCAAGAGCACATCAAAACAATCATCCACCATGATCAAGTAGGCTTCATCCCAGGCATGCAGGGATGGTTTAATATACGGAAAACCATCAACGTGATCCATTATATAAACAAACTGAAAGAACAGAACCACATGATCATTTCATTAGATGCTGAGAAAGCATTTGACAAAATTCAACACCCCTTCATGATAAAAGTCCTGGAAAGAATAGGAATCCAAGGCCCATACCTAAACATAGTAAAAGCCATATACAGCAAACCAGTTGCTAACATTAAACTAAATGGAGAGAAACTTGGAGCAATCCCACTAAAATCAGGGACTAGACAAGGCTGCCCACTCTCTCCCTACTTATCCAATATAGTTCTTGAAGTGCTAGCCAGAGCAATCAGACAACAAAAGGAGATCAAGGGGATACAGATCAGAAAAGAAGAGGTCAAAATATCACTATTTGCAGATGACATGATAGTATATTTAAGTAATCCCAAAAGTTACACCAGAGAACTACTAAAGCTGATAAACAACTTCAGCAAAATGGCTGGGTACAAAATTAACTCAAATAAATCAGTTGCCTTCCTCTATACAAAAGAGAAACAAGCCGAGAAAGAAATTAGGGAAACGACACCCTTCATAATAGACCCAAATAATATAAAGTACCTCGGTGTGACTTTAACCAAGCAAGTAAAAGATCTGTACAATAAGAACTTCAAGACACTGAGGAAAGAAATTGAAGAAGACCTCAGAAGATGGAAAGATCTCCCATGCTCATGGATTGGCAGGATTAATTTAGTAAAAATGGCCATTTTACCAAAAGCAATCTACAGATTCAATGCAATCCCCATCAAAATACCAATCCAATTCTTCAAAGAGTTAGACAGAACAATTTGCAAATTCATCTGGAATAACAAAAAACCCAGGATAGCTAAAGCTATCCTCAACAATAAATGGACTTCAGGGGGAATCACTATCCCTGAACTCAAGCAGTATTACAGAGCAATAGTGATAAAAACTGCATGGTATTGGTACAGAGACAAACAGATAGACCAATGGAATAGAATTGAAGACCCAGAAATGAACCCACACACCTATGGTCACTTGATTTTTGACAAAGGAGCCAAAACCATCCAATGGAAAAAAGATAGCATTTTCAGCAAATGGTGCTGGTTCAACTGGAGGGCAAAATGTAGAAGAATGCAGATCGATCCATCCTTATCACCCTGTACAAAGCTTAAGTCCAAGTGGATCAAGGACCTCCACATCAAACCAGACACACTCAAACTAATAGAAGAAAAACTAGGGAAGCATCTGGAACACATGGGCACTGGAAAAAATTTCCTGAACAAAACACCAATGGCTTATGCTCTAAGATCAAGAATCGACAAATGGGATCTCATAAAACTGCAAAGCTTCTGTAAGGCAAAGGACACTGTGGTTAGGACAAAACGGCAACCAACAGATTGGGAAAAGATCTTTACCAATCCTACAACAGATAGAGGCCTTATATCCAAAATATACAAAGAACTCAAGAAGTTAGACCACAGGGAAACAAATAACCCTATTAAAAAATGGGGTTCAGAGCTAAACAAAGAATTCACAGCTGAGGAATGCCGAATGGCTGAGAAACACCTAAAGAAATGTTCAACATCTTTAGTCATAAGGGAAATGCAAATCAAAACAACCCTGAGATTTCACCTCACACCAGTGAGAATGGCTAAGATCAAAAACTCAGGTGACAGCAGATGCTGGCGAGGATGTGGAGAAAGAGGAACACTCCTCCATTGTTGGTGGGATTGCAGACTGGTAAAACCATTCTGGAAATCAGTCTGGAGGTTCCTCAGAAAATTGGACATTGAACTGCCTGAGGATCCAGCTATACCTCTCTTGGGCATATACCCAAAAGATGCCTCAACATATAAAAGAGACACGTGCTCCACTATGTTCATCGCAGCCTTATTTATAATAGCCAGAAAATGGAAAGAACCCAGATGCCCTTCAACAGAGGAATGGATACAGAAAATGTGGTACATCTACACAATGGAATATTACTCAGCTATCAAGAACAACCAGTTTATGAAATTCGTAGGCAAATGGTTGGAACTGGAAAATATCATCCTGAGTGAGCTAACCCAATCACAGAAAGACATACATGGTATGCACTCATTGATAAGTGGCTATTAGCCCAAATGCTTGAATTACCCTAGATCCCTAGAACAAACGAAACTCAAGACGAATGATCAAAATGTGAATGCTTCACTCCTTCTTTAAATGAGGAAAAAGAATACCCTTGGCTGGGAAGGGAGAGGCAAAGATTAAAACAGAGACTGAAGGAACACCCATTCAGAGCCTGCCCCACAGGTGGCCCATACATATACAGCCACCCAATTGGACAAGATGGATGAAGCAAAGAAGTGCAGACCGACAGGAGCCGGATGTAGATCGCTCCTGAGAGACACAGCCAGAATACAGCAAATACAGAGGCGAATGCCAGCAGCAAACCACTGAACTGAGAATAGGTCCCCCGTTGAAGGAATCAGAGAAAGAACTGGAAGAGCTTGAAGGGGCTCGAGACCCCAAAAGTACAACAATGTCAAGCAACCAGAGCTTCCAGGGACTAAGCCACTACCTAAAGACTATACATGGACTGACCCTGGACTCTGACCCCATAGGTAGCAATGAATATCCTAGTAAGAGCACCAGTGGAAGGGGAAGCCCTGGGTCCTGCGAAGACTGAACCCCCAGTGAACTAGACTATGGGGGGAGGGCGGCAATGGGGGGAGGGTTGGGAGGAGGACACCCATAAGGAAGGGGAGGGGGGAGGGTGATGTTTGCCCGGAAACCGGGAAAGGGAATAACACTTGAAATGTATATAAGAAATACTCAAGTTAATAAAAAATAAAATAAAATAATAAAAAAATGTTTATTTTGTCTACTATTTCAAAAATTGTTTCATTAAAACAAAATTTTAATATAATAATCACATTGGGGACTTTTATCGATTCTTAATGCACTGTAATAGTTTGCAAAGATTGTTTTTTAATATCACAAATATAAGTTTAATCAAATCAATGAGCTTTATGAAAGATGCTAACTAGACATTCCTAGGAAGCTACTTCATATTTAGAGTATTCCTGATATTCAAAAAAAATTCCTGACATAGGTTGTCATTTCAAAAATGAACATTTCTTAACTGATAACTATTGTCTTTAAGGTTTTTGACAACAAATAGGACAAAAATTCTAATTTAAGCTGCCATATTAAAACTTCCTCTCCAACCCCACCCATTCCTGAGCGATAAGTTTTCCATATCCCAGCATAGGCTCCATCAACCACCATTAAATCTGGGTCTAATTACAATAATGCATGTGAGAAAGATACAACCACAGTAATTATCACAGTCAAAATTATATGAGTGTATTAGACAACAACCAAAAATAGGTTCATGCTTAAAGATTTTTTGATACTGAAACATAGGGATACAGCATTTTTCAAAGCAAAAAAAACACAATTTACAACAAAGTTAGATGAAGGCTAGAGTTACCTTGAAGCATTTGTTTCTGGTAGAACATACCAATTATTTTAGATATAACATGACAATTATTTTTTATTTACATCCTCTTTGGTTATTTTAATTTATGTTAAGAAAGTATAAACATTAGTTTGGTTATTGTATCTTGACCATGATGGAAGTCATGAATACATCAAATGTGTTGCTAAGGCAGATGTAAATATTGCAGAGGAAAGTGTGTCTAAGAATGGCCTAAGTAAACAGAAAATGACATCTGGACAAGATGGTGCTAAGAATCACTTCACAAACCAATGTGAATTCTTCAAAGCAGGAGAAACTTTGAAAGAGGAAATTCCCAAACCATACTCAAAATGAAAGTGGGGAGCCAACATGATTTCATTCAGTACTTCTTACAGAAAATAAGAAGCCAAGTGACTTTCCATTTCTGTCCTTTAGTACAATCCAGAGTTCTACCAAAAAGACCTAAGTTGCCTTAGATAATACAAAAAAGACAACAACAACAAAAAAAAAACCTAAAAAACCAAAAATGTTGACTTTTTCTCAGTATTGAAGCACATACATTACATTAATTCACAAAAGGACACTTAGTCCAAATGAGATATGACATAGGAGAAGTGTTTGCGCATGAAGAAATAAAATAATTTCTTTAATCTCTCACCTGTGGAACGGTTTCAAAGGCTTTTTATTACATTTACTTATTGTGTGAGGAGGTACACATTCCATAGCCTAGTTGTTGAGGTCAGATGACAAGGTGAGGATGTCATCTGTTTCCTTTCACCAAATGAATCTGAGGGATTAAATTCAGGTATGGGTGGCAGATGCCTTTAACTGGCAGCTATCCTTCTGGCTCCTCAAATGTTTTTTTTGTTGTTGTTGTTGTTGTTGTTGTTGTTGTTGTTCTTTGTTTTCTGTTTTTTGTTTGTTTGTTTGTTTGTTTTGTTTTTATTCCATCTTATCCATCTTTATTAACTTTGGTATTTAATATTTACATTTCTATTTTTTTTCAGTTACTACTGTACTTTATTGTGTTCAACCAAATCACCATGTTACAAAAATAGCAAGCTGCCATAATAAAAAATAAGGCTCCTCTATCCAGCACCAGATAGCATCATTTTACTTTCAAGCCTAGAAATTGCACACTTGTATATAAACCAACCGAAGATGAGGATTGAGAGTTCATCTTGGTGGATTTTTCCTTTGATGAATTTGAAGTGTCCTTCCTTATCTTTTTTGATGACTTTTAATTGAAAATTGATTTTATTTGATATTAGAATGGCTACTCCAGCTTGCTTCTTCTGACCATTTGCTTGGAAAGTTATTTTTTAGACTTTCACTTTGAGGTAGTGTCTGTCTTTGTCTCTGAGGTGTGTTTCCTGTAGGCAGCAGAATGCAGGGTCCTCGTTGTGTATCCAGTTTGTTAATCTATGCCTTTTTATTGGGGAGTTGAGGCCATTGATATTGAGAGATATTAAGGAATAGTGATTATTGCTTCCTGTTATATTCATATTTGGATGTGAGGTTATGTTTGTGTGCTTTCATTCTCTTTGTTTTGTTGCCAAGACGATTAGTTTCTTGCTTCTTCTAGGGTATAGCTTGCCTCCTTATGTTGGGCTTTACCCTTTATTATCCTTTGTAGTGCTGGATTTGTAGAAAGATATTGTGTAAATTTGGTTTTGTCATGGAATATCTTGGTTTCTCCATCTATGTTAATTGAGAGTTTTGCAGGATACAGTAACCTGGGCTGGCATTTGTGTTCTCTTAGGGTCTGTATGACATCTGTCCAGGATCTTCTGGCCTTCATAGTTTCTGGCGAAAAGTCTGGTGTGATTCTGATAGGTCTGCCTTTATATGTTACTTGACCTTTTTCCCTTACTGCTTTTAATATTCTTTCTTTATTTTGTGCGTTTGGTGTTTTGACTATTATGTGACGGGAGGTGTTTCTTTTCTGGTCCAATCTATTTGGAGTTCTGTAGGCTTCTTTTATGTCTATGGGTATCTCTTTTTTTAGGTTAGGGAAGTTTTCTTCTATGATTTTGTTGAAGATATTTACTGGTCCTTTGAGCTGGGAGTCTTCACTCTCTTCTATACCTATTTTCCTTAGGTTTGATCTTCTCATTGAGTCCTGGATTTCCTGTATGTTTTGGACCAGTAGCTTTTTCTGCTTTACATTATCTTTGACAGTTGAGTCAATGATTTCTATGGAATCTTCTGCTCCCGAGATTCTCTCTTCCATCTCTTGTATTCTGTTGGTGAAGCTTGTATCTACAGCTCCTTGTCTTTTCTTTTGATTTTCTATGTCCAGGGTTGTTTCCATGTGTTCTTTCTTGATTGCTTCTATTTCCATTTTTAATTCCTTCAACTATTTGATTGTGTTTTCCTGGAATTCTTTCAGGGATTTTTGTGCCTCCTCTCTATGGGTTTCTACTTGTTTATTTATGTTTTCCTGGAATTCTTTCAGGCATTTTTGCGATTCCTTTCTGTAGGCTTCTACTTGTTCTCTAAGGGAGTTCTCCATGTCTTTCTTGAAGTCCTCCAGCATCATGATCAAAAATGATTTTGAAACTAGATCTTGCTTTTCTGGTGTGTTTGGATATTCCATGTTTATTTTGGTGGGAGAATTGGGCTCCGATGATGCCTTGTAGTCTTGGTTTCTGTTGCTTGGGTTCCTGGGCTTGCCTCTCGCCATCAGATTATCTCTAGTGTTACTTTGTTCTGCTATTTCTAACAGTGGCTAGAGTGTCCTATAAGCCTGTGTGTCAGGAGTGCTGTAGACCTGTTTTCCTGTTTTCTTTCAGCCAGTTATGGGGACAGAGTGTTCTGCTTTTGGGCCTGTAGTTTTTCCTCTCTACAGGTCTTCAGCTGTTCCTGTGGGCCTGTGT
This sequence comes from Rattus norvegicus, assembly GCF_021556685.1. Classification (NCBI taxonomy): domain Eukaryota; kingdom Metazoa; phylum Chordata; class Mammalia; order Rodentia; family Muridae; genus Rattus; species Rattus norvegicus. The sequence goes on along the minus strand of NC_141534.1, from coordinate 67,945,258 downwards.
CTTGAGTTCACCAGGCAGGTTTCTTGCAGGGGAAAAGTTGGTCCTACCTGTGGTTCCAAGGCTCAAGTGTGCTTGTGGGGTGCTGCCTAAGTCCTCTCCGCGGCGGCAGCAACCAGGAAGATCTGCGCCGCTCTTTCCGGGAGCTTCCGTGCACCAGGGTTCCAGATGGCGTTTGGTGTTTTCCTCTGGCGTCTGGATGTGCGCAGAGTGCAGTCTCTTCTGGTTTCCCAGGCGTGTCTGCCTCTCTGAAGGTTTAGCTCTCCCTCCCACGGGATTTGGGTGCAGAGAACTGTTTATCCGGTCTGTTTCCCTCAGGTTCCGGCGGTTTCTCAGGCGCAGAGGTCCTGCCGTTCCTGGGCCCTCCCCTACGGGAACCCAGAGGCCTTATACAGTTTCCTCTTGGGCCAGGGATGTGGGCAGGGGTGGGCAGTGTTGGTGGTCTCCTCCGCTCTGCAGCCTCAGGAGTGCCCACCTGACCAGGTGGTGAGGTCTCTCTCCCACGGGGTTTGGGAGCAGAGAGCTGCTGCGGGCCGGGATCCGCGGGTGTGGGACTTCCGGTAAACACAGGAAGTGCCCGGTCCTAGAGGAATTTTGCCTCTGTGTGTCCTGAGTTCACCAGGCAGGTTTCTTGCAGGGGAAAAGTTGGTCCTACCTGTGGTTCCAAGGCTCAAGTTTGCTCATGGGGTACTGCCTAAGTCCTCTCCGCGGCGGCAGCAACCGGGAAGATCTGTGCCGCTCTTTCCGGGAGCCTCCGTGCACCAGGGTTCCAGATGGCGTTTGGTGTTTTCTTCTGGCGTCTGGACGTGCACAGAGTGCAGTCTCCTCTGGCCTCCCAGGCGTGCCCGCCTCTCTGAAGGTTCAGCTCTCCCTCCCACGGGATTTGGGTGCAGAGAACTGTTTATCCAGTCTGTTTCCTTCAGGTTCCGGCGGTGTCTCGTTTGCAAAGATTGTTAATTTGACCGGATTTGCAATCACCATGGAGACAAATTTCTTCTGTTTGTAATGGATTATCTAGATTAGGTTAACTGAGATGAGATGACACAACAAAAGTGTGGAAGGCATCATGTAAAATGAATTATTTGTATAAATATAAACAATTAATTAATTAATTCAACAGCTGTACTTCTTTACATTTGCTACTCCTTAATAATGATCCAGAAAAATCAAGAGTTGTTTAAAGCTTCACCTCAATACCTGGGAAGTATTGGTCTATGTTAAGATAATCTGGCTACCACCCTGCCATACTCTCAAATACTTGGCCTTCTATTTTCTGTTGAATTCTCAAGAACTTTATCTTCCTTCCTTCTCATGGCCAATCTACTTTCTCTTATTCCTCTCTCCTCCCTATGGCTGGTAAAAGTTCCCTCCCTATTCTCTCCTCTGCCCAAGATAATGGGAGGTTAGCATCTATGGAAAAGGCAGAGAGAATAAATGGTAAGAATTTGTACACAAAGTTGAGACAGGAGATTCTTGACTTATGCCTTAAAATGCAGTGTCTGGATTGAAAGAAGATATGAGGGCAGAGAAATCACTTTTACATAATGCACAAAGATATCATGCCTACAGCACCATTCTAGAGGCTGGGGTCCAGAACTGATTAAAAAAAGAGCACAAGGGCAGAACCTAAGCAGCCATCACTCTACTTCCTAACTGTGAACACAGTACCACTGGCTGCCTCCTGTTCCCACCATACAGGGTTCCCTGCTACAAACTAATATATTCCCTAGAACTTTAAAGCAAAATAAGCCCTTTCTTCCTTAAATTGCTTTGATCAAGGTACTTTATTATAGCAACAGGAAAAGTAACTAAAGTATTCCTCCTCTGCCTTATTCTTTTTTACCTGTATTAATCAAAATATATTCCAGATATTTTGTATGCATATGTGTTCCAGAGTATGCTCCTCCCCCTGAAGAATATTTAATAAATATTCACCGAACTCCCACCCCCAGCAAGAGACATGTCAGTATGTACTTGAGGATATTGAAAAATATTAAAACTTGCCTGTCCTCAGAGAGCTCCAATCTACTGGAAGGCCCAAGAAAACTTTTGCAGCAAGTAGAATATAAGAACAATTTAGCTATGGGTGAAAGTGAAATGCCATCCAAAAATAACTTTATAAAGGCCTAGAATTGTTGTTGTAAAAATATAAAAAAAAGTAAAAAAGTATTGGTTGTCTTTTACCCGGCTAGGTCCACACCACAGCGCCCCAAGATATCTGCTAGATATCTTGGCGGAAACACATCCCAACTCCTCGGCGGCCCAGTGTCTCCTGCCACCGCACACTTTGCTACACTCAAATTGTCACATAAAAGAACACACAACACAATAATCTTTGACCCAATTGATAAGATATAATTGCCCACTTAAACATGCAAAGCCCGGCACCGTCCATCCCTTGAGAACATTAATAACAACCTGTAAATACACAGGGCGTAATCTTAACGTCAGCCTCCACTGTCCTACCAGGGCTTCTCACCTTCTCCCCACTCCCAACCCCTCACCCCTCACCCCCCACCCCCCGCCTCCTCCTTTCCATTCCAGTCTCCTCCTCTTCCTTCAAACTTCTCTCCCGCCCATCCTTCCTTCTCCTCCAATGACAGGCCTCCTTCTATCCTGTACCTGCCCCTCACCTGTATTTTACAAATTCAATGGGGAGAAGGTTCTGGTGAAGTCACCTGATTCCTGAGTATAGGACTAGGCAGCTGTCCTTGGGGCAGTGGAATTAGCATCAAAATACAGATAACTTCAGGGCAAACTACAACATAGAATTTGTTAATTAAATAAAATTACAGTGACATTGGTAACACTAGAGCATCTTGTTCTTCCCATCTAGCAAGATCACGATTTTCAGAAAGCATCACATTGTCAAAACTCCATTCACATTAACTCGCATAGCTGTGCTCTCCTTAGCATATCTGGTACTATCTATATTTTTCAGAAAAAAAAAAGAGCCATGGTAAATAAGTTTCAGAATGGCTGGTGACAGAAACAGTTTCCAGAATCCAGGTCTCTAATTTAAAATAAATAGATAACTTTTGACTTTTGACTAGTGAGGGACATGATGTACCTTTCTTCAGTCAACCAGAATCAGGATTCATTAGACATGAGCTCCTCTGCCTTGTCCAACCCAATGAGATCAAAGTCATGTACCTCAGATGTATCAGGGCAAGTTTGGTGACACATCCATGTTGGTCCCCAAGATTGGTCTCTTAAGTCTATCTCTCCCAAAAGAAAGATAGTGATGGCATCTCCAAGGTACTCCATGACTGGAAAGGTCTAAGTGTGACAATGAATCTGGCCACACAGAATAGAAAGGTCCATATTTAGGCTTTACCCTCTCTCTACCATGATCATCAAATTACTTAAGAAGCCATCAAGAAACAGAAAGAATCAGGAGAAAAAAAACATTAACACAGTGCAAATAACACCTTTAATGGCATTGTAAACATTGCTACAAAGATGGCAGACCAGTTTTCTTCCAGAGAACGTTATGAAACTCTTACGGCAATCCTGCATGCTACACAGTCTATGGGCTGCAGTGTAGGTGGGTACTACCCTCGTAATGTCCTAGATGACATTAGTGGTGGTGTATTGGAATCCCCAGCTAGTTAAAACGCAATGAGAGAAAATACCTCAAAAAGGATCACTTAACAAAAAGAAAATAAGGGTAGATGGCTAAATGATCTTCCCAATACCCAAGCTGCACCTTTTCCGTATAAAGTTCACTGAGTTTTAACCACTGAAATTTGAAACAACTCTGTACTAATCTGTCTTCCAGATTTCTGGGGAGTAAATCTTCAAAGGAGATATATACAAGCTTGCTGGAGAGAGTCCTTAGGAACATCTGTGAAGAAAGGAGAGAAACAGGCTTGGCTGAGTAGGTTCAAATGTAGTTGCCACAAGTGACTTCAAACTCTCTCTTCATATGTGTCCTTTGTTCAGGCCAAGACATTCCTTTACGCCACTCAGTTGTCAGTCCTTGAATGCAGGGGTGCTCTGCAGTGATGTCGCTGGGCCAGTAAATTTCCATTAGCCAGTTTAACTCTCAAAAAAGTAATCGTGGTAGACCAGAGCCATTAGGGTGAGCCCTTGAGCTTCGGAGGTCTAGGTGGTATCTCACAGCCTCTGATATAACTAGTCAGAGAAGCTAAGCAATACTAGGATAACGAGTTAACTCAAAATGCCAGCAAATACAGAAGAGGTTTATTTATTTATATTATATAAGAGTTTCATAATGTATCACATCATTCACAGAATGTATAGAGTGAAACCAGATTTCTCACACAGGCAGCTGTCCCCAGACAGTGACTTCGTTACCCACGCTGCTCGTCTCCAATCTTCCCTCTACAGTTTTTTACTAACTGGGTCTGAAAATGACATGTGACTCACTCACCAGTCATTAGCCAGAATTAATTGCATAGCTCTGCAAGAAGACTGGGAGGTATGCTTCTGTATGTTTGGAAAGCCACACAAGGGTGTCAGAAATATATTTACATAGTCCCTTGAGCTACGAGAATAAATTGCACTAAAACATAAACTCCCCAGTCAATAACTAAGTACCAGTCACATTTTATAGAATAGTGCCACATTAAAGGTTTTAGTATAAAGAACAGAAAAATATTAAAGTACCTAGATGTGGTGGGGAAGTAGAGAGATACCCTCAACTCTTTCTTTTTTTTTTTTATTAATTTGAGTATTTCTTATTTACATTTCGAGTGTTATTCCCTTTCCCGGTTCCGGGCCAACATCCCCCTAACCCGTCCCCCTCCTCTTCTATATGGGTGTTCCCCTCCCCATCCTCCCCCATTACCGCCCTCCCCCCAACAATCACCTTCACTGGGGGTTCAGTCTTGGCAGGACCAAGGGGATACCCTCAACTCTTAATGTCACTTGCTGCACATCATGACCACGCAAATCCCAGAACCTACATAATAAACTGGCATCATGCAAATGTCTATAGCTCCACATATTCCACACACACACGCACATACACACGCACACACACATACACACACACACACACAATTTTGATTTTAAAAAGACCTTGGTAGAAAGAATTTTGACTCCAAAAATTTTATAAAGTTTTCCAGTGAGCTAAGTAATTGGGTATCAACTTGTGATAATTTATGCAAAAAGAAATGTCTAAGAGGTGGGAAAGTAAGAAATAATGCCACAAAATTAACATGATTCCTGAAAATTTAAAGACCTCTAAGGGAAAATCTGTCTTCACAATTAGAATATGCTCTATCTGGATTCAATTCTCAGTGCCCCCCCCCAAAAAAATCGTTTTAGGGCTGCGAGATGCCTCAGGTATTAGGAACAAGTACTGTTCTTCCAGAGGACCTGGGTTCAGTTCCTAGCACCCACATGAGGCAGCTCCCAGGAACCTTCATTCCAGGAGATCCAATGCCTCGGCCAATAGCTGCAGAAGCATGGTACACATAAAATCACACAGGCACACACATACACAAAAGAAAATTTAACAAATAATTCCTTAAATTACTTTTTTAAGAAGGAAAGGATGGGAAGGGGGGAAGGAGATCTGTCTCTTGATTGACCATATTTTGGATCTCTGTTCTAACACTCTTGCTAAAGTTGAACTGTAGCGGTCCTGGGAAGTGAGATCTTTTGAGGGGAGCAAAGTTACAACCTCTACCTTCATGAATGGGTCAATTCCGGTATTACGGCAGTGCATTGGCTGTTGTGGGAAGGATTTTCCAATTTTTAAAAGGCCTGTATTTGGCTTCAGACGTGCTAAAACACAGTGTCATAAGCCTGGGAAACAATTTGTTGGGTAGCAAATTCTGTGAGCTAAAAGCGTGCCCACAGAAAATGTACTGTGATGAACCTGCCTGCAGAATCGCAGAATCACAAGCCCTCTATTCTAAGAGCTCAACTTAATTGTATCTCTTGGCTGGTGTGTGGAATATCTCCCAGTGTCTGGTTTCACTATCTTCTTAACCCCTGGCATTATTGCGATCTTTTCTACTTCTTTATTTAAAATAAAAGGAACTTGATCCATGGCCTTTAATAGCTCAGGATATGTAGTACATTTTACCTACCTTTTCTATGGTAGAAGGAGTATGAACATCCACGGCAGGTGGTGTAGTATACAGCCTATTTTCTAACTTGATTTAGGTGAGTGAGATTAAACTACATTTTCCAAGGTAAGATTAGCTAAATTCTTATACTTCAGATATATTTGTGTCATGCTGTAAAATTTGTCTCCTTTTAACTATAAAAGTTCCAACAAAGTCAGGGTACACAGGATCCCGACTTTATTCCAGAATTTTTATCACGTGGTCTTCATTTTGATTTTTAAAGTGGCTAATGTTCCTGATGGAGAATCTCCTAATGTTACTGCACCATATGCTGGTACTCAGCTGCAGTCTTCCAGAGAGCACATTAGGGAAACTCAAACATCATTCACTCCGCAGCTGTCAACATTAACCCCACGCTGATAATCTGCAAGAAATTAGAGCTAAGACCACCCAGTTTGTTAAACTGAGCCTAAAGTTGTTTCTGACCTGAGCCATACGCCCATTCTCATACGGTAAAACGTGGTGTGCTTCATTCTCATCCTGCTGGACAATGCTGCTCCACTTGAATCCATTGAAAAGCACACATTTTTAAAGCATCTGTCCATATTGCTATGCAAGAGCAGCTTTCAATGGCCCGTGCCCGAGATGAATGGAAACACAGGATGTGTCTATCACATAGAGCGAGGCACTGGAGATTAATGAAACCAGATGTTCCCAGGAGTTGTGGGGAAGGAACAATGGAACACTTCTCCGCTCTTCCTACTGGTTTTCCCCGCCTCTTGTTTTCTCAAACACACTGCATTATACAACATGGTACGGAAGCAGAGCTACTCCATAGAACTCAGAGTGGCTTACATCCAAGCGGCTAGGTGACCACAGATGCAATTTGGGACTGTGACGGGAAGTTCAAAGATTCTCTCTCAGTCCAATAAGTAAATTAACAATATATACAAATAAGTATATGGTTATGTGTAGCCATAAACATAATCAAAATCTAAGAGGTGAGATGATCGATACTACAAAAATAAATGTGCTTTTAAAAACACTGGATCTAGAGGGAAGTGGACTAGCCTTGAAGGCAGAACTGCAAATGAATTTGAATTTTGAGGTAAAGTGGAAGATTATCTCCCGGCCAAAACACTGTTTGCATTTTCCATAGACCTGCCTTTATAGGTAGCCTGGCTCTAGAGATGATGGCAGATTCTGAAATCCCCAGTGGGAATTATCTCACACTGAAAGCCCAAAGCCTGTTATCCTCCAAGGCCAAGTGCTCTTCAAAGGGCTGAGTCAGAGAACCTATCAGCACTTGCTGTTAAGCGCCCTGCATACCCCAGAAGTCGAAAGCAAGACCAAGTGTATGTGAGGGAAATGTAATCACCCCTCTCAACATGCCGCTCGAAATCTCTCCTGGGGTAATCACCAGGAAGCTTCTGGGAGGACGGACATTTAATCTAAATGTAAAACAGAAGGTGCTCTTGGCCTTCCAGGGTTCAATCCACTGATGGGAAACCTGTCGTCTTCTCGCCTTTCTCCTCCCCGGAAATGAGTCAGCGTGCTCAGCGTTGAAACTCATCAGCACACCCATGCTTTCACTTCCTCACAGATAGATAAGACGTCTGTGATTTTGGCCTAAGAATGAGTACCCTGCAGACACAATGATTTGTGGCAGATAATGCAATTGATTCATTCCAACAGGGAGATGTGAGACCATAGGTGATGCGGGCAATCAATCTGTAAAATAAAATTTCTTCAGGTCCAGGACTGCCCATCAGACACACAGGGCATAGCCCGTGAGGAGCACACTCACCACAGGGATCAAGTCTGATGGCAGTCCTACGATAACAGCATGAAGAGAGCGGGCCAAAAAAAAAAAGAACATATTGTAAGGGAGAACAGGCGAGGGAGGAGGATTCGTATTCCAAATAGCAACTGTTATAAGACCCCACTCTATAACAACGCTGGGAAATATATGTTTTTCTAGAATCTTCATATCTAAACTGCTGCTCTATCACCAGACTATGAGAATTAAGTCCCTAGAACTATTCTATATTTTCACTCATCTCCATAATAATAAACATTTTTCTCTATAAGAGGAAAAATTATTGTCCAGGCATGATGCTCCTTTTCCTGGAGCTGAGATGCTAACACAAGCCTGGCCCTTTTATTTGCCCAGGACTTACTGACTGGTGTAATTGAAGCTCGGCTCCTTCTTTCTCCTAAATAACTCAGAAAGAGATTTTTTTTAACTCTTATAACACTCTTATCTCACCCAGATGTTCTATGCTCAAGAGGCTACTCAGATAGTAGAGCATAATATATCAGAGCACAAATATTTCTCTCTCTGTATATTCTCCCATTACCTCTACATGTATCTTTATCTGCATATATCCTATACCCCACACTACTTTATCCACATTTGCAGGAATTCTCTGCAGTGTCTATGTAGTCAGGGTCATCAAATGTAAAAAACCAAAATGCATCCTGAAAATTTATGTTTGTGTTGTTCTTGATGTTGGTCAAAGAAACTTTTCTTTGTTGTGGGTAATAGTTAATGCAGAGACTCGTTACTGACCAGGGCACTGAGTATAAATAGCTATGAATGCTTACCTATGAAGGGATCATCTTTATTAGCCTCCCATTATCCAAGGCTTAAGGAACTTCACAGTTCCCAGAAAAGTTATGGGAAAAATGTAAGCGCTCACAGACACAAAGGAGATTGTGGGAGAGAACACCACATCACCTCACAGCAGCTGTGCTCCCCTTTCCAAGACCTGCATGAACTCGAGCCAGGCAAAGTACCAACACTGATGAGGGAGGAACCTCCAAGGCCCCAACCCTATCAGAGGAGTTATTGGCAACTGAATACCCCCAAAGGGTCGATAAGTCACTCTATTTTGGAGACTTAAGTGATGTTAAGTTACACGGGTCTCAATGGGTGGTTGCATAATAATGTGCAGGTGAACGAAATACACCTGGGGGGGGGTGGATTAACAACAAGAATAAATAAATAAAAAGAGGACATGAAGCTGGAGGAATAGGGGTGGAGATATAGGGGAAGTTGGAAGAAGGAGGTGATTAGTTAATATGAGCAATATAGATTGCATGGAACACTGAAGGGGTACCAGGGCACGCAGAAGCAATGGGAGGATATTGGACATATGGTACTGGGGAAATGCCCTTGGGTTGAAATAAAAAAATTAGAAAAAAATCTCAGTGATATGCTAGCTGTGTGAACCTTGATCAGTTACTCCTCCAGAGTTCTAGCCCTGTTTGTAAAATAAGAGCAATGTGCAAAATTACATGATTGTAATAAGGGGTAAACATAAATTTTAAATATAATTTAGGAACTTTCTAGGTATGTATTCTCCCTTCAAACTGCATCCCTAGTCCCCAATTTACTTTAAATTATTAACATTTAAATTATAATGACATCGCTATGGCTTAAGCCTGAATTTTCATTAAAATTCTTAAAAAATGTTCAGAAAAAATTACTTTTAAAGAAAGGAGTATGTTTGTTTGTCATACTAAATCATATCATACAACTTACCATTATAGATAAAGAACTATTTAGACCCTGTTTCTAGTTAGCAAATTCATTGTCCTGTCTCTGGTGGTTTGAGTATGCATGACCCCTATATATTCATGTGTTTGAATGCTTGGCCATAGGGAGTGGCACTATTAGGAGATATGGCCTTGTTGGAGGAAGAGTGTCACTGTGGAGGTGGGCTTTGAGGTCTCATATGCTTAAACTAGGCCTAGGGTGACCGTCTCCTTCTGTGGCCAGTAGATTAAGATGTAGAAGTCTCAGCTTCTTTTGCAGAACCATGTCTGCTTGCCTGCTGCAATGTACCTCCCTATGCTGATAATGGACTGACCCTCTGAAACTGTAAGCCAGCCCCAATTAAGTGTTTTCCTTTATAAGAGTTGCCACGGTCATAATGTCTCTTTGAAGTAATAGAAACCCTCACTAAGACACTGTCAAAAAATGATGAGCTTTTTATTAAAGCTCAGAAATCTTAAGTTGTGCATTTGTAAAATTCCAAACATCAACATCACACACACAGATGTTCATGCACACACACACATACACAAACAGAACATGTAATTAGAGGTTTCAATGAATGATATCTTTAATCTGTGTTCACATACATTAACCCTCAATGTCTGGTTCTCTGGAACTCAGATACCGGAAGAACCATTTAAATTGATATTATGCTTAGGGACCTTTAAGTGGGTTGGCCATTTAATTTGAGAGTTTTGTTGGGCAGTAAGAACAGTTAGTAATGATTCTGGATAAATAGAACCCACCAAGGATGCTCCAGGAAAGGTCCTATTTTACCACCCTTATTAAAGGAGATGTTTCAACCCTAGAACACATGATTTCTCAATTCTTTGCCCGTTTTCTTCTCTGATCCTGATGAAATTCTAACACAGCAGCCTGACTTAAATGAGAAACTCTATTAGCAAAGCTCTTAATAAACTCTTCTATTAGCAAATAATTAACTTTGCAAAATAATTGGTTTCATTATATATTTTCATGCATGTAAACAATGTACTTATATCACACAGTCCTGCCTGCATTAATCATTAAGCTATGTAAGTAGATTAAAATGTCTCAATTGTTTCTATGACCAAACATTTGCTTATGCTCTGGTCTTCTCTCTACAAAAATTCCCTAAAAGGGAGTGCTTTACTTGCCTATGGGAGTTGGTTGCAGGCCCCATGTGACACCAAAATAATTAAGTCCCAAATTGCTTTGTGATCATCTCTGTCTGGAAAGCTGCCTCAGTTCACCACTTGATTTTGGAGTTGACACAACCACGGTGGGTGGTATTAAGAACATCTGTTCCCAGGATTCCCAAGGAACAAAGTCATGAATCACTACTCCCCCAAAGATTTCAATTTTACTTGAGGTCTTAAAAGTCCCAGAAGATGAATTAAAGATTCACTTCCAGGATGTTTGCAGTAAACAATTAATGTTTCGTGACCTAAGACTGACAAGAATGGCCACGACACTTTAGGGAAACGGGACAATGGAGCTTCACTTTACCCTACTTGTGCTCAGAACAGTCGTTACTGGAAAGCTCCAGAGAAGTCTAAGACTCATAAAAGTTTTCTGTGGGCTGAGACTCTTGCTGAGTGTTCAAATACTCGTCTAGTTTGTGTGAGGTCCCAGGTTCAAGCCCTAGCACTAAAAGAAAAAATATCTTCCATAAAAGGAAAGGAAATGTTGCTGCCTGCTCTCCAATCTCTCCTCTAAGCAAAACTGCATGTGCTTTAAGAAAAGTTCAGCGAAAGAACTTGCGATTTCTCCCTGCCTCTGAGAAAGTTAATATAATCCAGGAAAATAAGAGTTGTAACCCAACTATGGGTTATAACTCAAAGAATTTCCTCTGCTTTTTTTAAAAGTGAGATGCAAATATCTTGGGTGAGATTATTGTCTTTGTACTGAGTTTCAAGAGTAAAACCAATTAAGCCAGATTGCTTAGATTCCAAAGGTCTGGAGTGGTTAAAATGAAACAGGAACCTTTCTTTATTTTAATCATGTGCCTTGGCACTGGACAGATGGTTCGATGGTTAACAACACTATTGCTCTTGCAGAAGATTCAGGTTCAATGCCCAACACCTACAGCTCATAACCATTCATAACTTCAGTTCCATGGAATCCAGTGCTCTCTTTTGTTCTCCGTTGGCACCAGCCACACATGTGGCACACTGACATACATGCATACAAAGCATTCATATACATAAAATAAAAGGAAAATTAAAAAATTTCATATCCTAGTCTCTGTTAAAGTTATAAACCCTAGGCTGCGTCATTTATCCTATGAGGCATCAAGCCCTTATCTGATGTAGACAGACAGCAAAATGAAAATAAAATAGATTTAAAAATCACTCTTACTCACTGTTTCTGTTTTTCTCATAATCATCATTTCTCTGGAAAGAACTTCATGTTTAACCTATTTCTACCATTTCATGCTTCCCAGTCCTTTATGAGTAATTATCATCAGAAAGTAAAATATTTAGCACCTCATATCTTATGTTAACATTTTTGAATAGTTTTATACTTATAGACACAAAGTATTTTCAGTATCATCTGATTTGAATTTCATCATTTTATTACCATAGAGTAATATAGTTCATGTAGCATGATCATTAATTAATACTAGTGTCACAAAACATTTGTGTGCATGTATATGTTTGTATATATGTGCATATATGTGATAGATACACATGGGTGAGTATATATGTGTCCTTATATATACATGTGTATGTGTGCATGTAGAGACCAAACAACAGCCTCAGGTGTCATTCCGCAGGTCCATCCAAGCAACTTTGTGTTGTTGTTGTTGTCATCATCGTTGTCATTGATGCTGTTATTGTTGTTGTTGTCACTGTACTTGCTCAGATGAAATGGAATCACTTACTCATTGACCTAGAACTCACCAAGTAGACTAGAGTGGCTTCCCTCAATGAGTCTTAGGAATCCACCTATCTCCATCTTGCTAGCATCTATATTAAAAGGCAATGTCCACTGAACTGAGAATAGGTCCCCTATTGAAGGAATCAGAGAAAGAACTGGAAGAGCTTGAAGGGGCTCGAGACCCCAAAAGTACAACAATGTCAAGCAACCAGAGCTTCCAGGGACTAAGCCACTACCTAAAGACTATACATGGACTGACCCTGGACTCTGACCCCATAGGTAGCAATGAATATCCTAGTAAGAGCACCAGTGGAAGGGGAAGCCCTGGGTCCTGCTAAGACTGAACCCCCAGTGAACTAGTCTATGGGGGGAGGGCGGCAATGGGGGGAGGGTTGGGAGGGGAACACCCATAAGGAAGGGGAGGGGGGAGGGGGATGTTTGCCCGGAAACCGGGAAAGGGAATAACACTCGAAATGTATATAAGAAATACTCAAGTTAATAAAAAAAAAAAAAGAAAAAAAAAAAGGCAATGTCACCACAGTTGACTTTTTATACATGGTGCTCTGGGTCAAACTCAGGTCCTGTGTTTGTAAGACAAGTACTTTACCAACTGAGCTGTCACCCTAATTCAATGTCACTGTCACTATTAATGTGGAATTCATTTCTTAAGTCTCCTTATCTTCCTTTAGTCTGACAACTTTGGAGGTTTTCTACTTTTTTCTTAACGTTTTCCTATTTAAATTAAAATAATATAATTATATAATTTCCCTCCTTGCCTTTCCTCACTCCCACCTCTCTCTTGTCCTCTCCCTCCAACTGCCTTCTCTATTCCCCTCCCTTCCTCCTCAAATTTATGGTGTGTGTGTGTGTGTGTGTGTGTGTGTGTGCGTGCGTGCGTGCGTGCGTGCGTGCGTGCGTGTGTGTGTGTGTGTGTGTGTGTGTGTGTGAATACAGCTTACTGGTTGACTGTTCTCAGACCTACTTGATAGTTCACAACCATCCATAACTGCAGTTCTAGAAGTACTGACATCATTTCTGATCTTCAGGGAAAACAGGCATATACATGTTGGCAAACATTCAGACACATAAAATACATAAACCAGCAGTATATCTTTGCTAGCTAATTGAATAATTTTCAAATAATACCTAAAAGCAAAGATACAAGAAGAAACTATGATAAGGACTTAAAAATTATTCCAGGTCCAATTCAAGGGCTGACTCCCCAATTTTCTGCTTTAATCTCATTATCTGTGGTTCTAAGAGGGTCAGTGTCTATGACTGGTTGGTTAATTATGAAATATCTGCCATACGTTTATATTTGAAATTAAGGTACCCAGGTAAGGGTGCCATTTTGGAAGGTTGTAGAACCTACAGGAGGTGAAGCTTTTGGGGGAAGTGAGTCAATGTAGATCTTAAGGTTTGGTAGGCTAATCCCATCTTTTTATTTGTTTTCTGCTCCATGACTGTATATAAGTATAAAGAGCCAGTTCATGACCCTGCTTTAATGGCCTGTCTTAGTGGACTCCTTGACACTATACGACAAAACAGTGTCTGTTCCCTTAAGTTGACTACTGTCAGGTATTTGGACAAAGTACCAAGACAGTAAATAGATCAGAATCTTTACAGGGCTTTCAATAGGAAGACACTGGAGTGAAATAAGAATAGACCTGAGAATGAATATGTTGATCTTCTAATAAGTCATTCTGGAAACAAAACTGTTACTGAGTTTTCTAATTATTAACTCATATTCCAGGGAGAATAAAGAGTGACCATGAAGCAAACCAACTCAGTGTCCCAAACATCCCCATAGCCATGTCCCGAACACATAATCTTCTGTTTGCAGAAAAGACATGGTTCATACCCAGTGATAATTGCCATAGAGCATCTGGGGTTGATTTGTACTCATCACCACTGAGAAGTACAATAATGCCTTAGATTATGATTTCTCACAATGAATCTCTTTATCCTCCTGAGTTTCCCAGTCCCACTCAAGAATTTTACAAGTAGATGTATGTGTGTATGCATGTACACATGCTATTGACAAGACACTTGTCATGTAAGTATATCAGGAGTACTGGCTTACACTGTGCCTTATACTTCCACTAGCAATATATGAGAGAGAATTGAAGCTGTGCCATACTCTTGTCAACTCTTTGACTCATTTTGTTTGTCTTAGCCATCACAATGGATATAAAGCCATATCATCATATTTCTGTACACTCTGTATATTTTCTCAGCTTGACACAAGCTAGGGTCATCTTGGAAAGGGGGACCTCAACTGAAAAACTGCTTCCACAATATTGATCTATAGGCAAGTCTTTGAGAGCATTTTGTTGATTAAGACTGATGTGGTAGAGCTCAGCCCACTGGGGATGATGCGTTCTCTAAGCATGTGGTGCTGGGTTGTACATAACAAAGCAAACTGAGCAGCCATAGAGAACCATAGTATGCAAATGCTCCTCTGTGGTCCATGTTCTAGTTCTTGACTAGAGTTCCTGCTTTGACATCTCTTTCTGATAGACTATAAACTAGACCCGAAAAGACACCCTTTCCTCCTCGAATTGTTGTTGCCCATTGTGTTCTGTCATGTTGTTTATTAGAAACTTGACGAAAATATTCAGTATCCATGAAGACTGGAGAAGTTTAACATTTTCTTAACACTGTGGCAATAGAAATAATAAACAAGAGTTTATCTGAAGTTAGGAGAGGCTGCAAATAAACATTAAAAAATGTATTGCTGAAAATGTCCTCCACTTCAGTTATGTCATATGTTGGAGAATTATAGAAAGTTGCCTAAACTCTTTGAACTATGCTATTAAAAAGTGATAAAGTGATATCCGGTTCTGGACCAAAAACTTGAGTTCTGAGACCCACGCAGAGACTAATAACTGTAACTCTAGGTGTTGGGGATCTGGTTCCTTCTTCTGGCCTCTGTTAGCACTGCAGGACAAACACCCATACTCATAAAAGGAAATAAAAAACAAGTTTTAAAAAGTGATTCCTTTGCTTCCAGATCACAACTTTTTCAATTTTTGTTTAAAAAATAAGACTAAGAGTATAGCAGAAAGGAAGAATACTTTTAACATTTGAACAACATTAAGGAGTAATTAAATCTATTTTGAGCTTTCTTATTTATGCATACCAGTCTTTTCACACAGGATACTCGGGAACAAACCAGCACAACAGTTAAAATGCAGTAGAAGTGGGTACAAGACAGCCCCAGAACAACATTCCAAACCCAGAACCCTAAGATAAGTAACTGCTGAGAATAGAGAGAAGGGATAAAGTGGGGAGAAAAAGACAGTGTCTTATCAAATATCCCCCACCATTCTTTTAGTAAGTTGCCTTGTCATCTGACATATTTCAACTCCATAGACTGTTGGGTTTGTTCTTAGTTTTGTTTTATAAACAATGATCCTATAAACAACTATCCTTATATATGAAGCCTTCCATGGACTAAGAATTTGAAACAATCAGTCAATATTTGATGGGAAACTCTACATGGCCTTGATAACACTATGCTCTGTACTATTTAGGGTAAAAAGTCTTCAGAAGAAGATGACCAGAATCCCAAAAGTATACAGATGATATCAGTACCTGTGAGACTGGGGGTCAGTTATTAAGTTAAAAATGAGCATTTAATTTTTAAACTTCAGTTTATCTATTCTTTGAGAATTGTATGCATGTACACAAAATATTTTTGTCTAACCACCCTCCTCCCATTTCTTCCAGATACCCAACCATGTCCCCATCCCAGGTTTGTATTCCCTTCTGCCTTTTAAATCTATAAGCCAATGAGTCCAAATAGAGCTGCCTATTAATATGTATGACCGTGAGTGGAAAGCCACTCACTAGAGCATGAACAACCAATGGTGCAAAGCAACCCTTCACAGTTCTGAAGAAAAAAATGAGTCTCCCTCTACAGCAGCCATTAACTGTCAATAGTTCAAGGCTAGAGTCCTAATGACTCCCTTATCATCCAGGATGGAATGTTAACCGGCTTCATCTTGTAGGCAATCACAGTTGTTGTGTACACGAGAGCAACACACTGTTATTTCCAGTAGTCTTCCTGAAACTCTGGCTCTCAAGTCCTTCTAACCTGTCTGTCCTATACAATGTTCCCTGACCCCTAAAGAGGATGTGTTATCTGATACAGGGGGCCCCATTTGGGTTGAGCAAACTACCGACACTTTTCTCTACACTCTGGCTAGAGTCTCTGTGTCAGCTGCCACGTATTAGAATCATAAGCTTCTCTTATGAGAGATAAGAGGTGTATTTTATGTTTGGGCAAAAGGATACATATTCAGACAACAGTTCGATGCTACCTATCTGGATGTATTTCACCAACACAATGGCAAAACCAAACCCTAAACATAGCCTGCATATAAGAATCATGTCAATCAAATGCATAAATAGGGGCTACCAATGTAGACTTGAGCCTTTTGAACTTTATCATGTTCAGAGATTTGAGCATGAGCCAACATCTTCCCAATGTGGAACATTTTTTTCAAATAATTCTAGTGATAAAAATACATTAGTGTATCTATGGTATTGCATATGAAAAAATTCATATAATTCAGTGGTAGAGAACTTGTGAGGCCATGAGTTTGATGCCTAGAACTAACTACAAAAGTAACAAAAACCAAAAATAATATAAACAAACAAACAAAAAAGACCCAAATGCTGTTATCGCCAGCATCTTGCTGTGGATCTTGATGTTGGTCCTTCCATTTCTAGAATTTCTAAACCTCCTAGAGCTTCCATGATGCAACATCCTAACCAAACTTTTATCTTATAGTCAGTGGACAGGTGAGACATCCGGAGTGCTTTTGGTATTGTAAAAAATAAAAACATTAATTTTAACACAGAAGAATACTGGATAGTTGGAGAGTTTGGCCTGGTCTTCCCCAAACTAGCTAAGGGAATCTAAGCTACAGCCTGAATAGGAGCTTTCTCTGTTAAGAATATGAGAGTTGGATTAAATGACTGATGTCTCTTTAGCGATAGCAGTCCAAGACTCTGACATTTTATCCCACAAAGTTATAGAGTGTTGTTTGCTAAAGTAATAATTAAGTGAGACGTGTTCATCTAATTTGGATCCTAAGTTCATAAGATGGAGCTACTCTTGTATTCCTGCTTCTTTAAAATCCTCATTGCAACATAATCCCAAGAATTTCCATTGCTCCGCAACTTATGATATAGATTGAGCCTTTTCATCAAGACTTTGAATCTCTGCTGGTGCTGGTTGCCAGTGTTAATCACATCAGCTGTGTAAGTAGCTGGAGCAAAGGAATCTCAAGTTCATTGTAAGCTTTAATACTGTGACTGTCTCAAAACTCAACAGAAGACAACCCCACCTATTCTGACAACCCCACCTAGAGCCACTTTCTTTTACCTTATGTGTTTCTGAAGATCAATTTGAAACTTGGAGTTCAAATTTTCTAGGATATTAGTTTCTCAAAAGTGACCCTGATTCACATTAATGCTCCTTAAAAAATTAAAATTGTCTCCTTTTGAGATAAGAGTCTGGAATGCTCAATAGCCCAAAATGGAGCATTAGCAAATAACTTTACACACTATTCGAAATGCTTTAATGATATGGTTCCTATGTTGATGTCTCAAGAATACAGAGAACATATTAGTTATCTTTTCTGTTGATGTAATAAACACCATGACCAAAAGCAACTCGAGAAGAGTTTATTTTTGGTTTATGGTTCCATAGGGTAAGAGTCCATCAAGATGGGGAGCAAGTTACAGGCATGGTGACCACCTATGAACTCTGAGAGCCAATCCTTAGTGTCATTCTTCCTTCAATAGGACTATGTATCTTAAGCCTTACCAAATAGTGCTACCACTGGAAACCAAATATCTGAGCCTATGGAGAATATTTCTCACTAAGCTATCACCAAAGGGCTGTTGCATATCCAGGGAACAATCGTCTCAGAATATGTTATGACCTGATTTTAAATACTGAGTCTCAAGGACAGTAAAAAATATATATGGAATGATTCGAAGTCAGAAAGCTGAAAAGGGTTGTCAACTACCTGCCCTACATTTTCCTTTATCAGTGCACCATTAGGAGACGCCTTTCATCCTTAATGCAATATGCTATGAGAACTCTTGGCCCTACCCAAAAGGGTAAAAAGAGATGGGAAGGAGCATGAGAGAAAATGATCGGACTACAATAAAAAGTGATTTTTTTAAAAAGATAAGAATTCAGTGATGGTACCAGCATAAATGTAACCTAATAGCCTACAAAACAGGGAGACCAAGAGTTAGATGGCCTGCCTATAAATAAGTAGAAACACTTAGCTCTTTAACAGCAGTAGGTAGCTAAGTCTAGAGCGAAAAGTGGGGTTCTATAGATTGCCTGAGATAACTAGAGGTACTGAATGGATTTTAGGGTTTATTTGAATATATTAAAAAGCCAAAATAGTGTTGGGGAAAATATAAAATGAATCTGTGACAAATCCCAAAAATTTGTCATCAAATGCAAGACTGTTTTGAGCTATGAAAAATGAGTTGGAAATAAATCATATAGGCAAAGGAAATAAGATTACAGAGTTTAATAAAGCTATCAGGAAATTGTTTTTATTATCTCAGCACTGAACTCTGAGCAACATAAATTTGGAAGGAATAAAAATGTATCATATATACAATCAAATAATAATGCCTCAGAGTATTCTCTTTTGGCATTTCTCTTTCTCAACCATTTAATCAACCAGAAGTATAATGAGTTCTGATGAGTGAGTCTCTCACGAGTTTGTGTTCCAGGGCTGTACTGTGAGCAATCTTTCCTGGGAGCACATCGGCTTTACTATCTTAGCCAGAACCTAACATGGCTTCTCACTATGTTACCCATCCATAGACCTCACCAAGATCTCCTTTCAGATAAAATGCCACCATTCCTTGATCTTTCTCCTGGCCTTCTTTATAAAGCAAGCCACAATGATGATCTTCACCCCAGAAAATAAAAATAAGCAAGAAGTAACTTAAGTGTTACAATAAACTTTCACAGTGCTAGTCACACAAGGCCTGGGTTTTATGGTAAGGGGAGTGGGCCAGACAGACTCTCTTTCCTCTGCTTTCTTCCCCTTTAGACATTATTGTGGAGTTATCCAGTTCAAGGCATTGATCCAACTTATGGATTTCCAGTCTCTTCTTTCTAGTCTTGATCTTAATGCAAGGTGAGCTCCTTGGCCTGGCCTGCACTGCCATGTCTGCTCTATGAGCTCCAGCCTTACTTATTTCTTAAGGAAAAACTGAAATTGCCTGTCAATCAGCTACGACTCCTTCCTTGATCCTGAAGGCACCTTCACCTCAGTTTGACCTTCCTATCTGAGCTACCACAAATCCTAACATCTCCTCTGGCCCAATGTACTCTATATCTGTTTTTCACCAGCCATTTCTTAAGATTGAAAATTTGCCCATTTAGCACTTGCTTATTAAACAAGCACAGTCCTATTGGGAGTCATGTATGTGCCTGTCACTGTAGAAAGCATGGAGTGCACTACTATGAACAAAAGGAAACCTCTCTTGAAAGAGCCCAGTAAGAATAAAATGACAATTTCAATGTTTGTGTAGTATGATATAGGAAAGTCCCAGTAGGGAAGAATAACAGAACCCTATATAATTGAATGACTTCAGGAAAACAACCTGAGAAACAAGATTTAACTAAACCATAAAGGTAAGATAAAAACAATTCTGCAAACAATCAGGATGTGAAAGTACTAAAGGCACAGTACATAAATAGCACACTCTTCACACATGGGACTGTTGGGGACCACATGCAGGTTTGGGAATAGCTTGTTCCAAGTAGCACTGTGATCTGCTCTAACTCGGGGTCAGAGTCTGTCTGACACAGAAATCTGGTGTCTTGGTTGCTTTCATTCATAACATAAAGCTATCACAGATCTTTTGTTCTCTCCATCTTTATTAAATTGGGTATTTCTTATTTACATTTCAATTGTTATTTCCTTTCCTGGTTTCCAGCCCAACATCCCCCTAACACCTCTCCCTCCCCTTCTATATGGGTGTTCCCCTCCCCGTCCTCCCCCCATTACCACCCTCCCCCCAACAACACGTTCACTGGGGGTTCAGTAAAAAGCAATCTTGTGTTCTATTCCACTCTGTTTCAAAGTTCATGTCTCCACCTTGTTTCTTAACAAGCTACTTCCAGATTTTTCAGAAGCATTTTCAGAGTAGAAATTGTAGCCTTGCTGGCTCAGGGTGTCTACCTTATGCAAAACATCTAAGGAAGCTGTCCATAATTACATCAAAACAGCAGAAAGATCTTGGCAATGTCGACAATTTACAGACACAGTAAAATATTACTAACTCAGGATGTGAAAAAATAAATTTTAAAAATAAATTTAGTTTATACTTTATTCAGGTGTGTTTCAATTTCTTCCATAAAGAAGATATTTTAGTATTGTCTTTATATCGCAAAGAGGTTTAATAGCATTAATAGCAGATTCAGGGTTAAGATTCCAAAGATTGTATTAAATATATGCAGATATAACATTTATCCATAGATGTATGTTATAGTAAAAATTTACACATCATATGATAACTCATATCAATAGATTAATTTAGAAAAATGTAGATTTGGGAGTTTTATAATTAGAATTTTTATTTAACTCGAAAATAAAAAATAACAAAAGGTTTAGATAATGCCTACATAGAAATTTCTGAATTCTTATCCATTTTGGAAATGTTTTAATAAATTTTAAACTAATGAAATATAGAATTTGAAATTAATAAAATATTTCATGATGACCCTATAACCTCTTTTAGAGTTATCAGCATCATATGAAACCACTGCCATGGTTGTCTAGAGAAGCCCGTTGATGTTGAGGTTAAAGCTTTCCATTAGGAATAAGGGTTCTTCACATGGAAACATCAAACATACACATTCACGCTTGAGACTAAAAACTGAATTATTTTCTCAGGTTTAAACCAAGATGAAATAGTAGTGCTGTCAAAACACAGAGCCAAACCCCAATGAGGCTACTGATTAATTAATTAAGTTTTCCCAATGTCTTAAGAGAATACTTTTGTTTATAAGAATCCTTTAGAAGTCTTCAAAAATAGAGAAAAAGAATTTGTAAAATAGCTATCAGCAGAAAATATCTTTGCCAGAAAACATGCCATCTGTAATTCCAGCCCTCAGGAAGCTGAGGCCTGAAGATTCAAGTTGAAACAAGCCGGGGCTCCTTAGGGGGTTCATTGTGAGCCTGAGCTTCCTGGTGAGACACTGAGGAGATGGCTCCTTGTAGATGAAGCACTTACCTCCAGGAGCAGGTGTACTGAAATTGGAATCTCAGGAAACCACATAAAGGCCACATAGACATAACAGCCCTCTTGTAATCCCAGAGTTTAGGAGACAGAGAAGGGGAATGCCCGGAGCAAATTGGCTAGGTTGACTAGCCAAATTGATAAGCTCTTAGTTCAGTAAGTTCCAAACTCAGAGAAAGACTCTGCCTTAATAAATAGAGAAAAGTCAAAGATATCAGATAATTAGATATCAGCCCCTTGCCTACACACACACACAAGCTCATGTGTTCTCTTCAATTTTAGAATTTATGATAAAATTCTATGCAGTACAACCTCTCCAATATAAGTAACATAATTTTATATGTTATTTGTTAAGATATACATTTAAGTTAGAAAATCGAGTTGTCAGCTGAAACAAGTTTGAAATGACAAACATATCTACCATCTATCATCATCTACCTATTTTATTACACATATTTACAAAAAAAAAGTACTTGACTATTGGTGTCCCATAGCTCGAATGTTAGCCAGTTGTTATCTTTGAGTGACAAGGACAGATTTGCATTATTACTTTTCTTTATGCATCATGTAGAACTTCGACCCACCATATGAACATTAATATTTGAATGATAAAACAATATGAAATAATAAAACTTCTCGTTGCCTCTATATAACCTGTTAAAGTATCTTCTCTCATGTTGGGAGGTACGAAACATGAATGTGGACCTACAAAAGTTAATCAGGGAGTTCGAGGAAAAAAACTATGCTGCAAATTATGCTGAGTGTTGCCATGATCTACATATGAACAAAATGTTTAACACTCATTTACCTCAAATAATACTCTAGTGGCATTTGTTGCATCAATAAACTTATGGCCTACCACAAAATCCATACTATCCTGCTGGGTACAAATTAGGTCTTGGTGTTCTAGTGGTACATTGTTTGTACCAAATGACAAATTATAGAGATAAAAAGTGATAAATATGCAATAATTATTTTTAAAATATAACTTCCCAGTAACATATCCAGGTAAACTGGCTTCAGCTAAACTTTAATATATTTCTAGGGGAAAGAAAATCATGACCTATGAAGGCATTTGAGTGATTTGATACTTGCATTGGGTTTTATATTAATTGATTTCCAAGCCAATTTCTAAGGTCTATGGCCTAGTTTCCTTCCTTTTTTCATTGTGAATTTTTAAGTACTAGTGTTAAAAGTATATGCCACAGTACCTGGCTTGGGGTTTTTTTTTGTTTTGTTTTGTTTTGGGTTTTTTGTTTTGTTTTGTTTTGTTTTTTGTTTTTTTGTTTTGTTTTGTTTGGGGGGGTTGTTTGTTTGTTTCTTAAGAAAGGAGAAATACCTGTAGAACATTATAGATATCATTGTCTGTCTGGCTACTCTAGAGGCAGATTGTTGTGTATGACCTATGAACCTATCATCTATTCACTAAGAAGCTGTAGTTCTCCACTCAACATCTATTCCCTTTGGCTTTCTTATCCTTGATATAGGAAAAATAAGATCGCAGTATTTCTAAAGTATTAAATAAGCTAATTTGTGTAGAGAATTCAAAACATCCTAAGCTTATGCCATATGCTCAACAACATTATCTTTCATTAGTGTCTATATTTTGAAATAAACTATGCTGTGTTTCACCTGTTGAAATGGCAAAATAGTGTAAGTCAGAAGCCCATAAATGAAAGAACATGAAAACTAAGGACAAGCTCAAACTGGTACGAAGAGAATCAACTTTAGGAAAATACTCAAACTCAATCCATGGAAATATCTAAAATCCACAGTAGGATTCAGCAACTGGATGCAAGTTTTATAAGGAAAAATATGTTGCAAATATTTAAACTTAATTTCCATGTGCATAAGACATGTATGTCAATATTGCTTTCTTGTTCAAAGGAAATCTATTGAGGATCCTGTCTGAGGCATCTCTACTTCTATTCAACAACAGGAGACAGTGGTTTCCCCTGTTGCTGCTTTGTCCTGCCTCCTCCTGCATTAATATCTATGGCAAATCATAAACTCTGACTAAAACCGGGAGGTTACATGTTTACATTCAGGATTTCTATACTCAGAAATTACCAAAGACTCAAGGGATCTTTACTTGATACATAGTATATTTATGGATATTAACTACAATTTAATTAAAACTGAGAAAACAAATATATGTACATATTCAATCATTTTAATTGATTACAGTAGAATATGTTATTAAGAGCATATTTTATGAAAAATCATTATAATCTAAAAATGAAGAAAAACTTAGTAATAAAAGTATTATTTTTTATTTGGTTCTTGATTTAGCTAATAGAACCAAACTATTCAGATGCTCATATCACTATTTAATTCTTCAAACTCCACAGTTCATTTCAAACAATTAGAAAAATGACAAATAACAGTTTCTTATTATAATTAAAATCTTCTTAAACTCTCAGATCCCCAGGAGGACCTGAGGATTTACAATATTCTCAAGAATCTACTTAAGAGTCCATGTGCTATTAGCCAAGGAATTATCTCTCAATATTATGATTCACAGTGGAATGTCAGTACAAGATATGTGAGATAGACAAAATCTCTTCAGAAAGTTGTTTTCTGTCTAAGGAGATTCAAAATACACATATTTGAAATCAAGCAACATTTTTTGAGATTAGAATATAATTACATTTCTCCTTTCCCTTTCCTCTCTCCCAATCCTCCTTCCCCAAATGCTTCCAACTAAAGGCCCTCTTTTTTTTTTCACTAATTATTATTATATGCACATAGGTATTTGCACATACATCTATTTCTAAATGTAACTTGTTGGGTCTGTACAATGTTACTTTTATGAATGTCTCCAGGGCTAACCATTTGACATTGGACAACCAGTTGGTATGCTTTTCCCTGGGAAGGACGACCTCTCTGGGAAGGACCACCTCTCTGGGAAGGACCACCTCTCTGGGAAGGATCACCTCTGTGGGGAGGATCACCTCTGTGGGGAGGATCACATCTCTGGGAAGGATCACCTCTGTGGGGAGGATCACATCTCTGGGGAGAACCAACTATTTTGCTCTCAGTGTTCCTAGCTGCTACTCATTCTTTACGTAAGTATGGGGCCTTGTGGGCTTTTCCCCATCCAAATTGGCACATACATTGATGTCAACCTTGTTCAGCTCATATTGACTAGTCATGTTAATGAGAATTTATCAGGGTTGGGGATTTAGCTCAGTGGTAGAGCACTTGCCTAGCAAGCGCAAGGCCCTGGGTTCGGTCCCCAGCTCCGGAAAAAAAAAGAAAGAAAGAAAGAAAGAAAGAAAGAAAAGAATTTATGAATGCTGCTTCTGATGTTTCCAGAAGAACAAACTCTCAGCAAAATCCCTGAATGCCTGATGCTTAGAGTCATTCTGCCCCCATTTTTGAAATATTCCCTGAGGCGTAACTATGGGAGTACTTTGTAGATGTATCCAGTAGGACTGGGCTCTACAGCTCTGCATTTTTGTTGGTTGTAGGTGAAGACTTACACTTATCTATGGGTAAAAGACAAGTATTTATAGACTATGGTTAGGGACTGTGCTGATTTATAACTCAATAGATTCTCCTCCAATAACCATGACTTCACTAGAAAATAATATCTTAAGACATTTATTTTCTTCTCTGCCTCATCAGTCTGTGCTAAGTGGTTTATATACAGAATCTTCTTAGGTAAGTTTGCAGGCATCAAAACTAGGAAGAAAGTCTTACTAGTTCAAAGAAGAAAAGGGTCACAGTAACCAAAAAGATGTCAAGAATAGAGAAGGGCTCAGAACAGAATCCAAGATAATCAATGTGACATAAGTAGATATAAATACTGCAAAGGGGTTCCAAACTAGATCAACAAATTGTGGTTTGTTTATAGCTCTTTGAAAAGAACAAAATGGCTGGCGAGGGAAATGTGTATAAAGGCTAGATTACAAGATTACACTGAGCTTAATATGGAAAAATTTAAATTTTACAGTAATAGGAAGAAAAACTGCTTTTAAGAACTGGAGTGACATAAAACATGTTTGGCATAGAAAGATATTAAAATTGGATTATAAAGTGGAGGTAGTGAATATGGTATGAGTACAGCATAGCTAACCAAAGATGTTCTCAAGGATTTTAGGTTTCCTGGAATAAAGCTAGATGATCTAGACCATTAATTACCAGTTCACCTCACCATGCCAGCACCACTAAGCGAACTCCCTCAGTGCACAAAGTTGATAAATATTGAAGAACATAGATCATGTATAGCCACGTATGTTCTGAAAAACACCAGTTCACAACTGTAGAAGGTCCTATAATTTCATTTTCATTAGTTCTGGTCTTAATTAATGGTTTTATTTTAGTCCTTGCCTGCCTCTACAAGAAACCCACCAGGTCTGTAGGGCTTGCCTTGTGACAGACCATTGCTGTCCCTAAGGATGCTATGATTTAGGAAGGTTCATTTGATCATTTTGATGCCTATGGTAGACAATACTTCTGAATCCAAGGATTAATCTGGAAATGGAAAACTAATACTAACATTCAACACACCATTCTGTTCTTAATTGTAACTTCAATAACAAAATCATTACTATTATTATGTGGTATTTTATAATTAAAATTTTGTTGCAAACTAAGTTTCAAATAAAAAAACATAATTCGGGGAATTTAGCCAGACCCAAAGGCTATATATCTCAATTAACTTCCACACAATTAGAAAAGCCAGACTGAAGCTGTGGAGTTTCATTTATATTTTCACTTTTAATTATGTTTTTTATTTTATGTGCTTATTCACTACCAGACAAACAATGAAAGCCAGAAAAGTTATTAAAAAATAGCTTCATATCCTCTTTCAAGAATTATGTCTACTACCTGAATTCCATCCTTCATCACCAAATGTTTACCCTTGCTTGTTCTTCTTTCTAGATGTTATACTGTGTCCACATAGACATTTTTATTAGATACTTTTTATTTACATTTCAAATGCTATCCCCTTTCCCGGTTTCCCGCCCATAAACCCCCTATCCCATCTCTCCTACCTCTTCTTCTATGAGGGTGTTCTCCCACCCATCCACTCACCCCTTCCTGCCTCCCCACCCTGACATTCCCCTACACTGAAGGGATCCATCCTTGGCAGGACCAAGGGTTTCTCTTCCCATTGTTGCCCAACAAGGCCATTCTCTGCTACATATGCAGCTGAAGCCATAGGTCTGTCCACCACACACCGAGAGAGAGAGAGAGAGAGAGAGAGAGAGAGAGAGAGAGAGAGAGAGAGAGAGAAGTGAGCTAGGGCCATGATCTATAACTCCAGCCCCATAAAGCTATTTTTTGATCATCCCCTCCCACAACCCTTGAATTTACTCCATCTACACCATTGAACCCATTTGCATGACAGAGTAAAAGACTTTCACTTTTAATTTAGAAGTCCCTGTTGTGTATCTCTTTAAAGTAGTTTTGAAATGTGCTATTTACTGAGTGGCTTGTACCGTGGTACTTGACCTGAACACATGCCAGTCTTAGTTGTAAGAGAGTCTAGATAAACCTTCCATTCTTACAACCTTTTAGTTGAGAAAACAGAGAAGCAGTAAACAAATGCTAAAAAATCAACCTGTCACAGCCAAGTAAGATATTGTGATGACATCTGTGGGTCTTGAGGAGCTCTGAGTTTGTAGATTTCCTCTCTACAATGAAAAAATATACATAAGGAGTATTAGAGAGATACAAAGAATATACATAAAGTAGAAGCTGTATATAGCAATGTATTATTTTATAGTAGCAAATCATACAGAGAAGCAACATTAAAATAAATATAACAAGGTAATTTTCAACCAAAAGTTTACTTTCTCCTCTTTTTGAAAAAAAAGCTAAAAGGTCTGTATGGAATCCTAATGGATTACAGGCTATTGATCAAATGCTATACTGACATTCTCCCTAGACTTTCTAGAATAACTACACTTGTTTTCCTTCACCCCCTCTCACTGATGGCCCATCCCTCTTGTCTATTACCTATTCTCCGACTTCGAATTCACGTTTCTCAAAAGCAGGAGAAGAGTTTATTCCGTTCCATACTTGCATCTGTGTGATAATTTTGCCCTCTGGTCTGAAGAGAATCCAGTCCTCTCTAAAAAGGACCGTAGGTCAACCATCAGGTGTGCTTCTTCTTTGCTTTATTCATTTCAATGCTACTTCGACTTCTAGTAAGTAGGGCTCTTTATTCATTAGAAAAGCCTCTAAGCTCAGGCCCAATTATAACAGATTTGTGATGAATGGATGATCCTCTGTTATAAAAAATTACTTCCCCAATCTTTTCAGTCTGGAATTCATCCTGCTGCTTCACTCTCTATATATTGACAAACTTCATCTCATACCATGGGTCACACTGACCTTTGCTGACAGATACCCATTTTCCCCAATTCTGCTGGCCCAGGCATCCAAGTATTGCTAGCTTCCAAAGTTTTGCCATGTACTTATTTGAAAACTGGTGAATAAAATATAGCTCTTAGCTGTATTTGGCTTATATTAAAACAAACAAGCAAAAAAACTAGCTAATTTGAAGGAATAAATTTGACTTTTACTACCTAGTGTGAGATATTCAAAGAATTATATCTTGACTCCATCACTCCCTTCTGTCTTCCTCTTCCCCTCCTTTCTTTTTTCCCTTCCTCTATTGGTTCTTTATTTTCTTTTGACTCTGTATAGGCAAGTACTAAATTATAAAAGCAAAAAAACAAAACAACAACAAAGGAACCCAAAAATTAAACAAAAACCAAAGAAACAAACAAACAAACAAAAAGAACAAATTGCTTTTACTAAGACCCAGTTACTGTCGCATTAACCTAACCATATGAGGTTATACTTGAATCTCTCCTTGGATATGTGCTGTGATCATGGATTCTTTTAAACTCTATGGGGCCAGGATATAGGTACAATCCACCCACCTCCCAAAAAACTTCATATACACATAGAAAAGTTTTTAGTAAACAAATACATCTAAAACTGAGGTTCTATTCAAACATTTATTTGTTTGTCGTTTTGTTCTCATTCATTCATCTATTCCACTGCTTTCAAGAAGTTATGACCTCTAAGTTATGAATTCTCAGCTTCTTGGGTGTGGTTTGGCAGTCCTCTGACTAAACAGTGTACATAGGCTGGGAAAAGCACAGGAACCACCAGGGATGAACAAGCAGGGTACCCCAGGTAGACCAGCATACCACCTGGCTAGAGGAAAAGCAAACCTGTGCAATGACTGTTTTTCTAGGATAAGAAGAAAACATAGTCCTAACCTCACTGGGCTACTATGCCTACCTGAGCAAACTTGTACAAAAGGCAACCCAAGGAGTGTGAGGATCATAGCAACCCACTGAGAAAATAAAAAGGTGGACAAATTACCCTGAAAGAAGAAAGGATACTTGAATAAAAATAAGCAAATGAAAGTCAACCAACAAACTAATCCCAATGTGCAAGTCTTAGTGCAGAAAAAACAACAAAAAATATAAACAATGTGTTGTCTACAAAGTTACAAGCCCCACAGTAAGGGTTCTTAATAGGACTGATGTAGAATACATTTTATTGGAAGAATTCAAAAGAGTGAATATAAACATGTTCAAAGAATTCAGAGATGGGGTTGGGGATTTAGCTCAGTGGTAGAGTGCTTGCCTAGCAAGCGCAAGGCCCTGGGTTCGGTCCCCAGCTCTACCCAAAAAAAAAAAAAAAAAAAAAAAAAAAGAGAGAAAAGAAAGAAACACATCTTTGTAACTAATTTTTTCAAACCTTAGGGGCTGGAGAGATGGCTCAGTGGTTAGGAGCACTGACTGCTCTTTCAGAGGTCCTGAGTTCGATTCCCAGCAACCACATGGTGGCTCACAACCATCTGTAATGAGATCCGATGCCCTCTTCTGGTGTGTCTGAACAGAGTACTCATATACATTAAATAAATAAATTTAAAAAAAAAAAAAAGAATTCAGAGATGGCATGAAGGTGTTCCAAGGAAACAAAAAGCAAACATCTAAATGAAATAAGGATGTCAATTCAGGGCATGAAAATAGGATTTAATAAAGACATAGAAGGGCTGAAGAAAAACCAAACTGAAATTATGCTGGAAATGAAAATTTCAACAAGTCAAATAGAATTCTCAGTGCAAAGCATCATCAATAGAATTGACCAAGCATATGATGGAATACCAGGGTTTGAAGCGGAAGTGGACGAAAAGAACCACTCAATAAAAGCCAATGATAAATTTAAGAAAAATATGAATGGAACACGGAAAACTGCCAAAAGAAAACTGTAAAAAGTCAAAATTCATCAATTATAGGCATAGAAGGAGAACAATTCCATGCAAAAGACACAACATGTTTTTAATAAAATCAAAGAAAACAAATCCTAAGTGCTTTAGTTAAGGTTTTATTGCTGTGAAGAGATACCATGACCAAGGCAACTCTTAAAAAGGCAAACATTTAGTTGGACCTCACTTACAGTCTCAGAGGTTTAGTTCATTATCATCATGGTAGGAAGAATGGCAGCATGCAGGCAGACAAGATGGTGGAGGAGCCAAGAGTTCTACATCTTGATAAGAAGACAGCCAGAAGGAGACTAGATTCCACACTGGGCAGAACTTGAGCATACAAAACCTCAAAGCCTGCCTCCTTGGTGACATGCTTCCCCCAGAAAGGCCACAGCTTCTAATAATGCCACTCCCTATTGGCCAAGTATTCAAATTTATGAGTCTGTGATGACCAAACATATTCAAACTACCACATCAAGTCTACAGAAAGAGATACTCATCCAGATACAAAATGCATGCAGAACATGGAATAGGCAGGACAAGAAATCTTACCTTTGTATTATGGTTAAGAAACTAAAATTACAGACTAAAGAAAGTATATTGAAAGCTGTAAAAGAGAAAGGCCAAAACACATGTAAAGGCAGGGCAATCAAAATAACAGTTGGTTATTCAATAGAAGAATTTAAAGCAAGAGAGTTGGATGTAATGTATTTTGAAATATTACAACTTCCAATCAAGGCTATTTTACATAGCAAAAATATTTGTCACAACTAAAGGAGAAAGAAAGTATTCTATGATAAAGTAAAGTAAAGTAAAGGAATTCATAACCAATAATCCAGTTACACCATAAAAGAAAATACCACAAAATCAACAAGCTGAGATGAGTTAGAACTATAGTAACTATAGTAACAACTGTAGTAACTGAGTAGTAATTATCTCAATTTTTGAATAAAAATAAACAGAATCTCTCTTTTATTTCTGCCTCCGACAAAAACCCATAACCACTGATACAGACATCACCTTAGGATCAAGGATGTAATAGAGTACTCTAAGCAAATGGACTCAGAAGACAATCAAGTCTGTCTACTCTAATAGCAGATAAAATTATTTTCAAACCAATACTAATACTATATAAGATACTAGATTAGTTTAGTCCTAGAGACAAAGGTTTACCTCCTACTAATTATGTGAACAATTCATCAAGAAGATGGTTCTGAACATGCATGTAGGAAACAGGATACACTTAATTTTATCAAACAAACACATACAAAGTTACAAATAAACCCCAGAACAATAATATGAGAAATTACTTTAATATTCCACTCTTACCAATAGATGGGTCACATGAAAAAAAATAGAGAAACATTGAAGTTAAATTTCTTCATAAATTAAATGGACCAATAAGACACCTACAGAACACTCTACACGAACACTGCAGAGTACACACTGATCTCATCATCCCATAAAACATTCTCTACAATAAATCTCATGCTACCACATAAAAGTTTCTGTAAACATAAGGAAATTGAAATAACTCCTTTTATTCCTTGAATACCATGGATAAAATGACATACAATCAACAGTAAAAACAACTATAAAAAGTATACAAACTCATGAAGGTTAAGCAACACATACTTGAAAGACATGTTAAAATCATGAAATTATATTATTATGCTGTCTTGTGTTATTTTTTTAAGAGCCAGGTCTATTGCCCAACTGGATTCATTCATCTAAAAAGTATCTTGAGCAAACAAACTGACTTTCATAAATATGAAGGTCTTACAGATGTCATAAATGAACATATAATTAGATAATACTATAGCTGCTTTTGGTACATTTTAATATCTGAAAATGAAAGCACAAATTAGTAAAATTTTTAATCATAAGTATTCCAATAAGCTCATGCTGAAAGCTTATTCCATAGCTGGTGTACTAGTACGATTAAAGAACATAGTTATACTCTTGGGTGTCCACACTTAATTATTTCTCAATTTCCTACTTCCTGGTGTCCATGCGGTAAGCTGATTTTTGTTGTTGTTTGTTTGTATGTTTGTTGCATGTTGCCTTTGGGAGATTGTTGTTTTGTTTTGTTTTGTTTTGTTTGTTACGTGCTTTAGCCCTAGACTGCCTCCTATCAGACCTTAAATCAATTGAGCGAAACCACCTTTGAAAAGTTGGGTTGAAATAAATCTTTCATTGTTTCAAGTTGTTTGTCTCGACTATTTTGTCACAGCAAAGGAAATCTGACTATGCATAAACAGTTTTAATAAACAACATGAGGTATATATTTGTGGTTCATTTTATTTGGTTGTGGATGAATGACGAATCTGGCATACTGTGGCATTTCTGGGAGTCGGCTCTAGACAATGAACAATAATGAATTCTTAATTCCTTGTAAGAGAGAAATAATGAGATGTTTGTCCTTCTCACATAATAACCTCCAGTTTCATCCAGCATAGTTAAAAAATGTTATGATTTCTTTTTTTCTTACAGCTGCATAAAATACCATGGAGAGTGGAAGAGAGAAAACATCAGGGGAGGGAGGGAAGATGGAGAAGTCAGTGTGTGGTGGGGGCCGTGGGGGGCACCCTTATAGAAGAAGGGGCAGGGGATGAGATGGGATATGTCCGGGAAACCAGGAAAGGGAATAACATTTGAAATGTAAATTAAAAAATATCCAATAAAAGAAAAAAGCAAATAAAAATTTATTATGTGTGAAAAACAAAAGACAAGCAAACTAATCAAAACAAAACCTATGTCATAAAATACTTCTTCCTAAAGTAAAAAAAAAAAAAAACAAGAATATAATAATTATTTTTGGGCCTTCTCTGGGACCTCAAATTACAAATAAAAGAATTTTTGCCTTCATATTTTTAGATCCTTGTTTTCTACTGTATGTACTCAGGACTTTCAGTGAGCCCTTTAGTACAGGGCCAGATGAGTGAGTTATATGGTATATCTCTGTTCCTCACAATTCTGTAAAGTGGGTAATTTTAGTCCAGTTTTTCTCATTAAATAATACAGACCCCAATGGAGGAGTTAGAGAAAGGACTGAAGAAGTTAAGGGGTTTGCAACACCATAGGAAGAACAATAATATCAACCAACCAGACACTCCCAGGGACTAAAACACTATCAAAGAGTACACATGGGGAGACCCATGGCTCCAGCTGCATAGGTAGCAGAAGATGGCATTCTCTAGTATTGATGAGAGAAGAAGCCCTTGGTCCTGTGAAGGCTCATTTCCCCAGTGTAAGGGAATGCCAGCGTGTTGAGGAGGGAGTGGGTGGGTGGGATAAGGAGCATCCTCATGGAAGCAGGGGGGAGGGGAATGGAAGAGAAAGAACAGGGAAATGGGATAACATCTGAAATGTAAATACATAAAATATCCAATAAAATGTTTTTAAACAAAAAATAAATAAAGCTGTGAGCTACCATGCCCAGATTGAAATTTAAAATAATAATAATAATAATAATAATAATAATAATGATGATGATACAGATTCAGACCAGTAAATTCCTGAACAAACAGAATTATACTGTAAAAGAAGTCAGTTGACCTCACCCCAATCCTGTCCAGAGAAAACTTGTCCCCCAGGAGTGTTGACACACCCAAGCTCACAGGTGAGATTACCAGTACCACCCCAATACCTGGCCCAAATGGGATCCAGGAACCACAGCGAATCCAAGGGCAGGATCCAACTGGTTTCTATCTGTGACCTGGAGCTGATCTCATGCCACAGCACTCCATACCCCAATCCCACATAGCAAAAACTTGTCCCCCAGGAGTGTTAACACCCCAAAGCTCTCAGTCTCACAGGCTTTCAGAAGAGACAAGCTCCAGTCAGAGATAGCAAGGCCAGTCAACTCCAGAGACACCCAGGTGGCAAGAGGCATGCATGAGCAAGAATATTAGCAACAGAAACCAATGCTACATGGTATCTTCAGAACCCAGTTATCCTAGCACAGCAAGCCCTGGATAACTCCACACACATGAAAAGCAAAATTCTGACCTAAAATCCTCTCTTACAATGATGATATAGGACTTTAAGAAGGACATAAACTCCCTTAAAGAAATACAGGAAAACACAGGTAAACAGGTAAAAGCTCTTAGAGGAGAAGACATAAATCTCTTAAAGAAATACAGGGAAAACACAACCAAACAGGTGAAGAATTGAACAAAACCATCCATGATCTAAAAATGGAAATAGAAACAATAAAGAAATCAAAAAAGGAGGAACCCTGGAGATGGAAAACCTAAGAAATAGATCAGGAGTCAGAGATGCAAGCATCACCAACAGAATACAAGAGATAGAAAAGAGAATCTCAGGTGTAGAAGATACCATAGAAAACATTGACACAACGGTCAAAGAAAATGCAAAATGCAAAAAGCTCCTAACCCAAAACATCCAGAAAATCCAGGACAAAATGAAAAGACCTAACCTAAAGTAATAGCTATAGAAGAGAGCAAAGATTTTGAACTCAAAGGGTCAGCAAACATCTTCAACAAACTTACAGAAGAGAACTTCCCTAACCTAAAGAAAGAGATGCCCATAAACATACAAGAAGCCAACAGAACACAAAATAATTTCTCTCATCAAATAATAAGCAAAACACCAAATGCACAAAACAAAGGAAGAATATTAAATACAGTAAGGGAAAGGGGTCAAGTAACATATAAAGGAAGACCTATCAGAATTACTCCCGACTTCTCAACAGAGACGCTGAAAGCAAGAAGATCCTGAGCAGATGTCATACAGACCCTAAGAGAACACAAATGCCAGACAAAGCTACTTTACCCAGCAAAATTCTCAATTACCGTAGATGGAGAAAACAAGATATTCCATGACAAAAACAGATTCAAACAGTATCTTTCCATAAATACTAAGCTACAAAGGAAAATAAAAGGAGAACTGCAACACAAGGAAATGACTCCCAAGAAAAAGCAAGAAATTAAACTTCTTACAACAAACCCAAAAGAGGATAGCCATACAAACATAATTCCACCTCTAATGACAAAAATAATAGGAAGAAACAATCACTATTTCTTTAAATCAATGGACTCAACTCTCCAATTAAAGGACATAGACTCATAGACCAACAGAATGGATACATAAACAGGACCCAGCATTTTGCTGGATACAGGAAACACAACTCGGTGACAAAGACAGACACTAACTCAGACTGAAAGGCTGGAAAAATTTTTCCAAACAGATGATCCCAAGAAACAAGGTGGAGTATCCATTCTAATATTGAATAAAATCGACTTTCAACCAAAAGTTATCAAAAAAAGACAAGGAAGGACACTTGATACACACCAAAGGAAAAGAAAAAATTACCAATATGAAGTCTCAATTCTGAACATCTATGCTCTATAGATGCAAGGGCACCCCATTTATAAAAGAAACTTTACATAGCTCTGAGTGCCTCCATAAAGAAACTGGAGAAAACATACACTAGCAGCTTAGTATCTCATCTGAAAGCTCTAGAACAAAAAGAAGCAAATATAACCAAGAGAAGTAGACAGCAGAAAAATCAAACTCAGTGCAAATTTCAAACAGGAGGAAACAAAGAGAACTGTAAAAAGACTGAACAAAACCAGGAGTTGGTTCTTTGAGAAAATCAATAAGATAGATAAACTATAAGCCAGCCTAACCAGAGGGCACAGAGTATCTAAATTAACAAAATCAAAAATGAAAAGGGAGAGATAACAACTGAAAGTGAGGAAATTCAAAATATTATCAGATCTTACTACAAAAGCCTATACTCAAACAAACTGGAAAATCTGGAGGAAATGGACAATTTTCTAGACAAATGCAAAGTACCAAAGTTAAATCAGGATCAGATAAACCATCTAAATGGTCCAATAACACCACCACCCCCAATAGAAGCAGTCAATAAAAACCTCCCTAACAAACAAACATAAAAAGGAAAAAACAACAACAACAAAAAAGTACCAAATGGTATGAATTGCAGAATTCTATCAGAATTATTATTAATTATATATTCAAAGAGGACATAATACCAATCTTCCCAAACTATTCCATAAAGCTAAGAAACATTACTTAATACATTCTATGAAGCCACAGTTATACTGATAACTAAACCACACAAAGACCCTACAAAGAAAGAGAATTTCAGACCAATTTCTCCTACAAATATTGATGCAAAAATACTCAACAAAATTCTCACAAACTGAATCCAGAAACATATCAAAATGATCATTCACCATAATCAAGTATGCTTCATCCCAGGGATGCAGGGATGGTTCAATACAGAGAAATCCATCAATGTAATCCACTGTATAACAAACTCAGAAAAAAATTTAAAAACCCTATATGATCATCTCATTAGATGTTGAAAAAACATTTGACAAAATGCAACACCCCTTCACATTAAAAGTCTTGGACAGATCAGGAAATTAAGTCTTATATCTAAACATAATAAAAAGCAATATACAGCAAACCAATAGTCAACATCAAACTAAATGAACAGAAACTTGAAGTAATCTCAAAGATTGGGACAAGGCTACCCACTCTCTCCCAATAGAGTATTCATAGTTCTAGCCAGAGCCATTAGACAAAAATAAAAAGGAGGTCAAAGGGATACCCATTGGAAAGGAAGATGTCATAATATCACTATTTGCAGATGATATGACAGTATACTTAAGTGACCCCAAAAGTTCCACCACAGAACTACTAAGCCTGATAAACAACTTTAGCAAAGTGGCTGCATATAAAATTAACTCAAACAAATCAGTAACATTCCTCTACTCAAAAGATAAAATGGCTGAGAAAGAAATTATGGAAATGACACCCTTCACAGTAGTCACAAAAAAAACATAAAATACCTTGGTGTGACTCTAACCAAGCAAGTGAAAGATCTATATGACAAGACCTTCAAGTTGCTAAAGAAAGAAATTGGAAAATATCTTAGAAGATAGAAATAACTCCCATGCTCATGGATTGTCAGGATTAATACAGTAAAAGTGGCCATTTTGCCAAAAGCAATCTACAGATTCAATGCAATACCCATCAAAATTCAAATTCAATTATTCAGAAGGATAGAAAGAACAATTCTCCCATTCATTTGGAACGGTAAAATCCCAGGATAGCAAAAACTATTCTCAACAATAAGAGAACTTCTGGGGGGATCACCATTCCTGACCTCAAGCTCTCTACAGAGCAATCTTGATAAAAAACTGCCTGGTATTTATTGGTACAGAGACAGACAGATAGATCAACAGAGTAAAGTTAAAGACCCAGAATTAAACTCACACACCTATAGTCACCTGATCTTTGAAAAAGAAACCAAAATCATCCAGTGGAAAAATACAGCACATTCAACAAATGATGCTGGCTCAGCTAAAGGTTGGCATGTAGAAGAATGCAAATTGATTCATTGTTATCTCCTTTTACAAAGCTCATGTCCAAGTGGAATCAAGAACCTCCACAGAAAACAAAATACATTGAATCATTGAATGTAATAGAAGAGAAAGTGATAAAGAGCCTCAAACACATCTATTTACAGGGAAATTTTCCTTAACAGAACACCAATGGCTCATGCTCTAAGATCAACTATAGACAAATGGGATCTCATAAAATTGAAAATCTTCTGAAGGCAAAGGATACTGTCAACAAGACAAAACAGCAACCTATTGAATGGGGAAAATCTTTAATAACCCTACATCTGATAGAAGGCTAATGTCCAACATATACAAAGAACTCAAGAAGTTAGACTCCAGAGAAACAAATAATTCTATTTAAAAATGGGGTATAGCTAAACAAAAAAATTCTCAACTGGGGAATTCCAGTGGCTTAGAGGCACCTAAAGAAATGTTCAACATCATTAGTCATCAGGAAAATGCAAGTCACAATAACCATGAGATTCAATCTCACACCACTCAGAATGTTTAAGATCAAAATGCCAACCAATCAGAGCTTTCAGGGACTAAGCCACTACCCAAAGACTATACATGGACTGACCCTGGACTCCAATTGCATAGGTAGCAATGAATAGCCTAGTAAGGGCACCAATGGAAGGGGAAGCCCTGGGTCCTGCCAAGGCTGGACTCCCAGTGAACGGGATTCTTGTGGGGGAGGGCGGCAATGGGGGGAGGATTGGGAAGGGAACACCCATATAGAAGGGGAGTGGAAGAGGTTAGGGGGATGTTGGCCCAGAAACTGGGAAGGGGAATAACAATAGGAATGTCGAAATGTAAATAAGAAATACTCAAGTTAATTAAGATTAAAAAAAAAAAAGAAGGGGAGGGGGAGAGGTTAGGGGGATGTTGGCATGGAAACCAGGAAAGGGAATAACATTTGAAATGTAAATAAGAAATACCCAATTTAATAAAGATGGAAGAAGAAAAAAACTCAGGTGCCAACAAGTGCTGGCAAAAATGTAGGAAAAAGAGCACTCCTCCATTGTTGGTGGGATTGCAATCTGGTACAACCACTCTAGAATTCAATCTGGCAGTTCCTCAGAAAACTAGACATATTACCACCTGTGGAGCCACATATACCACTCCTTGGCATATACCCAAAAGATGCTCCAACATATAACAAGGACACATGTCCACTGTTTAGAGCAGCCTTATTTATAATAGCTAGAAGCTGGAAACAACCTGGATGTCCCTCAACAGAGAAATAAATACAAAAAAAATGTGGTGTATTCACACAATGGAGTACTACTCAGCTATTAAAAACAATAACTTAATTAAATTTGCAGGCAAATTGATGGAACTAGAAAATATCATCCTCAGTGAGGTAACCCAATCACAAAATAACACACATGATATGTACTCACTAATAAATGGATATTAGGAAAAATGCTCAGAATACTCACAACTCACAGACCATCTGAAGCTCAAGAAGGAAGACCAAAGTATATGGCTATTTCAGTCCTATTTAGAATGGGAAACAAAATAATCACAGGAGGTAGATGAAAGGAAGAACTGGGAGGGAAAGAGGAGGGGGAGAGAAAAGGGGAACAGGATCAGGTATGGGAAGAAACTGGGGAGAAGTACAGAGGGTCAGTAATTTGAACAGAGGTGTGTAGCAATGGGGAATGGGGAACTGGAGTAGACACTAGAAAGTCCCAGATGCCAGGAAACAAGAGACTCCCAAGACCCAACAGGGATGACATTAGCTGAAATTCCCAACAAAGGGGAGGTAGAATATCCAGAGGTAAGGCACAGCGCCCTGTTGAGAGATGGTGCCATCCATTGATCTCAAGAATATTAACAGAGAATTGTTCCTGCCTAAAGAAAATGCAGAGACAAAGAAAGGCACAGAGACTGAAGAAAAGGCCATTCAGAGACTGTCCCACCTAGGGATCCATCCCATCTGCAGACACCAAACCCAGACACTGTTACTGATGCCAAGAAGTGCTTGCTGACAGGAGCCTGGTATAGCTATCCCCTGAGAGCCTCTGCCAGAGGCTGACCAATACAGATGTAGATGCTCACACCCAACCATTGGACTGAGCATGAGAACCCCAATGGAGAAGTTAGAGAAAGGACTAAAGAAGCTGATGTGGTTTGTAACCCCATGGGAAGGACAACAATATCAACCAACCAGAACCCCCAGAGCTCTCAGGAACTAAACCACCAACCAACGAGAATACATGGAGGGACCCATGCATCCAGCTGCATATGTAGCAGAGAATTACCTTATTTGGCATCAGTGGGAGGGGACGCCCTGGGTCCTGTGGAGACTCAATGGCCCAGTGTAGGGGAATGCTAGGGACCTGAGGTGGGAGTGGGTAGGTGGGAAACGTCCCTCCTAGAAGCAGAGGGTTGGGGGAATGGGATAGAGCACTTGCAGAAGGGAAACCAGAAACTGGAAAGGGGAATAACATTTGAAATATAAACAAAATAACCAATAAAAAATTGATAAATTAATAATTCAATTTGCAAAAAAAAGCCAGTTGATCCCAACTTGCACTAAACAGTGCCTTATATGGCCCTAGCACTACCCCTGCCCTGAAAACTGTAATGTTTGGCGATGGTGGAATGAGGGCACTCCTGAGAAAGGAATACCCAAATATCCAATAAAGTAGAAGAGAAATAAAATTAGACTGTGACTGAGATAATACCTCAGATTTAAGAGTAGATGTATATGATATCAATAACATTTTTATCATAATAGACTATATAAAAGGGCTCTTTCTAATTATACATACAAGCAATGTTTCCAAACAAATTGTGCTTGTAGTGGAACACTCTGGTTCCTTTGGAGACTCAGTTGTGCCATGTGATATTTTTCTAGAAACTGTCTTATAAGAGGATGTTTACCTGAGGCAGGCACGACATGGAAGGATATTTTGCTGAGAACAGACACATGGTGTTTTTCTGGAAGCTGCCTAGAAAAGAGGCATGTGATGCTTTGCTGGAGTAGATGCTTGAGAAAACACACGATGTTTGAAAAGAACAGAACACAACAGACATGGGATGATGCCAATCCTTGCTGGGCTTCACTGGGCTTTGCTGATGCTGGTCCTTGTTGATGTCACTGTGGCATTGGTTTGCTTCTCCTTCGTCACTGATAATCTGCCATTAGTTCACAGAAAGAAATAGCACCAAATAACTTCTCATGATATTCCAGCAGTGGCTTCTTGACACTAATGCAAACTTGGAAAGATTGGCAGAGCCTTGTGGTTTCTGCTGGATCAACCTGCCAATGCTAATTCATGAATAGTGTTTGGGAGTGGATCGAGCTACTACTGCTGATTCATGTGAACTGAACTGCTGATGCACTGACAATGAAGACTGGAATCACCCAGAAGAACTATTTCTAAACAGTTCCACCTTTCCCTAATTAACCTTGACTTTTCACTACCTCACTACCTCTGGTGGGTGGTAAGCTAGAAGAGAAGTTAAAGCATTTAAGAGCCCTTATTAAAGTAGGTTTTGAACAATACAAACCTACACATGCTGACTCGTGTTTCCTTAACTCTGAAATATTGATTTAAACACTTCCTTTGTACGTTCAAAAGTGCATAATAAAAACCATTTTCATTGGTACATTATGATATCAGATAACATTTGGATTTCTAGCAAGGATGAAAATATTCATCGGTTGAATTTATATTTAATCAAACTAACCAGGCATTGGAATATAAATCTCATAAAGAAGCATAAGTTTGTGTATCTTAACTATTGATGTACCCAGGACATTGCCAGATAAGTAATAAGTGCTGTGAACTTTTATTGAAAGGATGCATGAAACCACTTTGATTTATCTTCAGATGCTTCATATCCATAATCTTCTGGTGACCCTCATTTGATGTTCACAACATAGAAACCCAATTTCAAGGTAGAGAATGTAACTCAGCTGGTGGAATATTTGCCTAGCATGCAGAGAGCTACAGGATTGAGCCCTATTACACAAAGCAGATTGCCGGACAACATAGGTCATACTAACATAAGGGAGAGAGGTAGTTGTAGGAAGATCAGAAGATCAAAGCCATCTTCAGCTACATCCACAGCTGCATATCTGAAACCAGCTTGGGAGATGTTGTCTCAAACAAAATGATATCTCAGAAAGTTTAGATGAACTTCAAGAACATAGTTTATAAGCTTCTTAAAAGCCTCCTTAACTAAACAAATGTTTATACTTAAGACTATAAACAGTGTGAAGTGAATTTTGAAATGTTAGAATAAAGAATTTTTAAAGACTGGTGAATATTTAATCTATATAAAAACAACTGAAAGGAAATTTTCTCTATAAAACAAGCATGAAAAATTAAAAGCAGGTTTGTGGTAATAAAAAAGTGCAATATGATTCAACAAATAGATTTTTTAATTGCATTATCTCATTGCAAAAGAATTCAGGCAAAATGCCAACTCTAATTCTCCTCTCACACATGCTGATGTTTTGAAGTATTCTCATCAGGATTTGAATTCAGTTCATCTAACACGAATAATGATATTCTCAGAACACAAATCATATTTTCTTAGCCTCAAGGCTCTAAACAATGTGTATTGGTTCTTAGCCTTATAAATTGAAGGCATCTTTTTATAAAAGAAATTTAGTTCTACATGAGCCTATATAGTCCACGATCTGGGCCAGTAGACACAGTAAGATGCCCGCAGGAGCCACTTTACTGGTTTGTATGCATTATGTGCTTAGTACTGTGTCTGAAATGCACAAATATTTAATGAGTAAGTGAACAATAAATAATGCAATGACGAATTAAAGTAATCCATGGGCAAAGATTTTACTGGACTCTGAACAATTAGATCAGGAGAGTTCTTGAGAAATTCTACTATATATGATGAGGCTGACACCAGCTGAATCTACTTATCAATCCTAAAATCCCGAAGAGAATGGCAAGAAGACATCATGTGTCAACGGGATTCTTGGGGGGAGGGCGGTAATGGGGGGAGGATTGGGAGGGGAACGCCCAAATAGAATGGGAGGGAGAGGGGTTAGGGGGATGTTTGCATGGAAACCAGGAAAGGGAATAACATTTGAAATGTAAATAAGAAATACCCAATTTGGGGTTGGGGATTTAGCTCAGTGGTAGAGCGCTTGCCTAGCAAGCGCAAGGCCCTGGGTTCGGTCCCCAGCTTCAAAAAAAAAAAAAAAAAAAAAGAAATACCCAATTTAATAAAGATGAAAAATAAAAGAAAAAAAGACATCATGTGTCTCCTAATATGATACAAAGGCAATCATATAAATATTAAATGTTTGTATATTGTATGTGAATATTCTACAAAAATATGCACTGAGTACACTAGCCTCTCTAGGTTTATGGAAAATAAACAAAAACCAAAAACAATAACAAGAAAGAGAAACATGAGATGTCATAACAATAACTTTTTAAAATATATTTTTTATTTTATGTGAATACACTGTAGCTGTTTTCAGACAGACCAGAGATGAGCATCTGATCCCATTACAGATGGTTGTGAGCCAACATGTGGTTGCTGGGAATTGAACTCAGGACCTTTGGAAGCTGAGCCATCTCTCCAGCCCAACAATAACTTCTTTTGTTCTTTAATTTTAGGAATTATAATATAATCACAACACTACTTCCTTTCCTTTTCTCCTTTCAAGCTCTCCCATACAATCCTTCTTTGTCTCTTGTTTCCTTTCAAGTATATATATAGCCTTTTTATCATTAATTGTTGTTACATGCATATATGAGTGCACATATATATTCCTAGATGTAACATGTTCAGCCTGTATACTTGTAGGTATGTATTCAGGCTATGTGGTATTGAATAACCAGTTAAGGTGTTTTCTCATGGAAACTTTTCCAGTTTTCAGCATTCCTTGGCTGCCTATAGCTTTTTGTGTAAGGCTGAGGTCTCCTGGGAGTTTCCTGGTCTATGTTGGCATATCTATTTGCTGTCATCTTTGTTCAGTTCACATTTAGGCAACCATACTAATGATACTTTACATGGGTGTAGCTTCTGATGTTACTAGAAAACATAATCTACTGCAAACTCCCTGTGGCTCTTGGAATTTTTCCACCCCCTTTTCTGCTATGCCTTTGGTGTGGTAGTGTTTTCTTGTATCCATTGCAGCTGGGCTCTACAACTCTCAATTTTGATTGCATTTCTGTAAAGGTCTCCATCTGTTGCATTGAGAAGTTTTCTTGATGAACTACTTAGATAAGAACTACACTTATTTATAGATGCAAGGAAAAATGTTTAGAGCATGCCTAGAAATCATGCTTGTTCAGTAACATTGTGGTTGTAGCTTCTCCTCTGAGATCCATGACTTCCCTAGCCCTGAGTCGTTGGCTAGATGTCTAGAACCAGGCATAGTTTTTCCTATTGTTAAGTGGCTCATGACTCCAATAAAGAGTTGTTGGCTGCAATCACATATGCACACCTCTACTGCACACTTAGGATTATTATGCCATTGTAGTTGTTCACATGCATCACAGATGAATAGGATTTTTGACTACTTTCTTCCTTTGAAACCTTACACAACACCTTCTGATACCACGAATGCTAGTCTTCATGAGAAGGCATTCAAGTCAATTCCGGCTCAGAAGCCTCTGGCCTCAGTTTATGAAGTACATGATATCTTCAGCAACAGGGACTTATCTTCTACTTCTTGATGTCAATCAAGGGCAATAGAAATAGGCTTTATGTTTAGAAGTCTTTGGGAAACCCTGACAACA
This sequence comes from Rattus norvegicus, assembly GCF_021556685.1. Classification (NCBI taxonomy): domain Eukaryota; kingdom Metazoa; phylum Chordata; class Mammalia; order Rodentia; family Muridae; genus Rattus; species Rattus norvegicus. Next base: position 67,901,111 of record NC_141534.1, on the reverse strand, counting down.
ACTCCAAGGAAGGAATCTTGTATTTGGTATTGGGTTGTTTTGTTTGTTTGTTTGTTTGTTTGTTTGTTTGTTTGTTTGATGTTCTTTGACTCTTGGAGAGAGGATTGTCAACACAGATGAAAAATTTTCATTTAAACTATGTGTGTATATGTATGCACAGAATCATGTGGTGTATATGTATACACAGAATCATGTATATTATAAGCAACTAGCAAAGTCTGGGACCGAGGAAGAGGGGACTAGATTGTGCACAGATAACTACGTTGTATGTCTGCAGTGATTGGAGTTGCCTAGCTGGCACATTAGGATGATTTATACTTTCTATCATAAATGTTTGAACATCATTCAATAAATATAAAGTTCCAGGACTCTACCTGGCACATCACAATTAGTAAATGTTAACCAATCTAGTTCCAAAAGAAGAGAGAAGCACTACGTGGGTGGCAGTATGTATACCTATGTAATTTTAATTTTTAAAGTTTACATTTTTTCTGATGCTACTTGCAGAATAGCTTACTTATATCAAACCAACTCTCCTACCAATATAAACTTTGAGCAAAATACTTCTAAGCAATTTGAATCTACTGAACAAAAGAAAGGATACACTGGAGAGGACAAAAATCTTGAAGAAGGAGAGCAAAAGAGATTAGCAACAGGTTTATTTGCTGCCCTGCTTCCAGCACATTCCCTAGCCTTTCATGGAGTTCGGGGATATAGAACCAGATAGAAACCACTAGCCACAACAGGATAATGAGAAATAAGTTAAGCTGCTAGCAAAATTCTGAAAATAAAGAATCTACAAAAAGGAAAAATAAAATCTGTGTCTTTTGCCCTTCAACCGTTGTCTTCAACCGTTGTCTTTTAAATGGCTGCATATATAATTCAACCCATAAAGAAAGCATAGTTAAATGGTGGAAATTTCATCAGTGACCAAGTCACAGTAGAGGAATGTGGAAGGACTTCAGACTTCTCATGAAAACACCAGAAAGTCCGCACCTTGGACTCTACTTAGTAGTAAGGATTCTATCCTAGCATGTAACCAGCCTCAAACCAATCATCCATGTGCTACCAATGAACTAATAGAATGAAATTCAAAACCTATAGGAAAGAATAAAACAGAGTCTATATACTTTGTCATTCATCATATCCAAAATACAATGAAACAATGTTAGACATTGGAAATCTAATCCACAAGAGAGGGAAAGGACCATTTATGAAAGCACCCTCCAAATGGTCTAGCTGTTTTCATGAGCAGACAGGGGCTTTAAAGCAGCTGTTACAAACATGTTAAAGTATTTATAGAAAAGGATGTCAGAATGGGAAATCTTGGCAGAGGCATAGAAAGTGTCAAGAAGTTTCGCCTACTTTTAAAAATAGAGCTTGACGGACAATTATATCAACTAATAAAAACAGGAAAGACATAAGGCATATAAGCCAGTTATGTGGCAGTGCATTCCTACTTATGGCTGCAGACACAAGTTTTGCTGCTAATATTCTTTTTAAAAGATTCTACTCTCTATGCTTCATGTTCTGTAGGTCAAGCCTATGGATTCATTCAGGCAGATAATAGCTAATAGCTTCAGATCAGGCAAGTGACTTGCATGCTTCCATAAGTGAATGAAATCAAATGTTAATTACAGTTCTATTAAATTGTAACAGATCCTTGTCTACTTACTTCCTTTACATTTAGCCAAAACTATTATGTCCATGTTCTTTTTAATAATGAGAGAATCAGGGTGATACAAATGCCTTGATCCTTTTATAAAATAACTCTGCCACAGTTAAGATTTCAAAGGACTTCCATATCTCTAGTATCATAAAAGGTTTTCTAAACAATTAATTTTTAGACAATTGGGCAAAAAGCCCAAGCTTCATTAGAAAGAATGACACCATCTCTTAGCTAGGGGACCCTGAACATATGGGGGTACCAGGTGATCTACCTACTTTGTAATTATCCAAGAGTGCATGACTAAAATTTAATTGACAGTCCCCTGGGTGCTAGAAGTTGATACAGTTCAGTTGAGCCTTCAGAATCTGATGGATGCTCAAGTCTGACAACAGAATTGTTAAAAGAATGATTCACTATAGGCTGATGATTTACAAATTATCACATATCATAATCCAATTCTATCATCCTCTGCAACTTCTACGGTTGTCTTACAATACGTTAAAATTGTTCAATTAATCACTGAATGACGTTTCACCTCCTTTTGCCTAGCCACATCATTGAAAAGTTAAAATTCCTGGGGTCTAATCACAAATGAGTTGCTATGGTGAAAAGAAATTTGACCATTTTCCAAAAGCCATATAAAAATATCATGTATGACTAACTTAAGAGTAACTACAGAATTTATTCAATGATATTTTCTCTAACTTGTCACTTGAAAGAAAAGAATGGTTAAGAATGCTTTCTTTACAGAGTATATCCCATCCTTAAGATGTATTTTCAGTATCCAAGCTCACAGAGAGTAATCCTTAGAGCTTCAGGGTGAAAGCTGGTACAATCTGGGAAAAATATATTATCTGTTAATTTCAAATAAATTTCTTAAACAGAGCAAAAAAGGAGAAAGAGTTTATCAGTTTAGTTCTAGCTCTATGGCTTAGTGGGTACTGGCTGTTGCCTCTAAGGTTAACAATCTAAGCTTCATCACCAGCACCCGAATGGTAGAAGAGAACTGACTTCTGAGAGCTAACCTTTGATCTCTGCATACTTGGCATGGCACACATGTGTCTACACACACACACACACACACACACACACACACACACACACATACACAGACACACACTATCTAAACTGTTAATTAAAATTTTTATTAACTTAAAAAAATCTCATATTAACAACTTAAGTGAAAAGATATACTTAATGCTGACTCTAACATATTGCTTTATTTGTACAATGTCAAATGATTTAACTTCTAAAGATTGATCATGATATAACATTTACATTGCTTACATCTATGATAGGATACCATCTCCTCACCCTAATTAGCATGAGTCTTACTGGAGAGCTATTAGCTGAATTGCTTGTTAATCAAAGGAAGATTCACAAGAACTTTTCCCTGAACTTCCAGGAAGGTTACTGGTCTGTTACAGCACAAGCTTTCTGATGGCCAGGAGTTCAGTCGGCAAATGGTCTAGGAGTTGCAGATGGCCTCTTGAGTTATTCAAGAAGGAGTAGGCATTCTTTCTTTGTCAAGGCTACTGCTGTTAGAAATTCATTATGTCTTTTGCCTAAGTGACTATTATTGGCCAGCTCCTCTGTCTGCCCTCCAAACTTCCAGACCTGTCTGCAGTCAAGCTGACAGTAGTTTTAAATATGTGGACACAAAATTTATCAGGTAATGTCAAGATAGTAAAAATTAAGTGAATCAATTTTAGAATGAATTATGAAAAAGAACTGTGTTCTAAAATCAAAACAAAAAATCTATAACATATAAGAAGAGCAAAGTGTTTTTCTCTTGTTCCAAATTTGACTGTATGTCTAGCATTTCTGACGTTTTTTTGCTACCATTTTTGCAACATTTCTATTAGTTGTTTGAGAATTTCATACATGTGAAGCCCAGCTACTCCCCTCACCACTCACTTTACCCTCCTCTTAACTTTGAGATAACTTTTATTTTCTTATTTTCTTGTCAGGTCCAATCTGTGTTGGTGTGTAGTCAACCTATCAGGGGCTTAGATCTTTAAAGAAAATTGACTCTAATTCCACTGGGTATCAAGTGTCAATGGCTCCTTACTTACCTAGCAGTGGGATATTGTGTTTTCCTTTTTTAGACTATTTTTTTAACTCACTGGAGTTCACGCAGGTCTTGTACATGTTTTCACAATCATTGTGAAATGTCATAATGTCCATTTGTCCTGCTTTGTCTAGGAAATACTGTTTCCTGTGATGTATCAACTGCCTCTGGCTCTACCCATCTTTCTGCCTCCTCTTCCACAAAATTCCCTGACACTTGGGACAAAATGAGTAGTACAAATGTACCATTTAGAACTGATCACTCCATGGTCTTCTGTTCCCTGATGAGTTGGGGACCTCTGTGATAATTGCCATATACTATAAGGAGAGACTTTTATGATGAGGGTTCAGAGATAGGTTTAATTCATTAAGTCATTTAATAGTACATTGATTTAGCCGAATATTATTATTATTATTTTATTTTTATTATAGCCTTTGATGTATCAAACCTATCAATAAAGGTTCTTTAGTAGTCTCCTTTGAAAATAAAGGCAGAGGAAAGGAGTGAAAACAATTTAGTTCTGGTAGAATTTACTTCTGTTCAATAACATATCTGAGAACCTACTACATGATAAATACTATATTATATACATTGAGATATATTAGTAAAATACTCTCCTTTCTGACTTTCAAAATCTTCCTTGAAAATTATAGGTAATGATATACATGTATTAATAGATAGATAGATAGATAGATAGATCATTTATGAAGCATTATTATAAGCATTAGCATATATATTCTTTTATAAACTTTACAAATTGTAAAAAAAATTATCAACTATGGGGTTGATTGTGAAAAAAGTTAAAAATTCATTTCCTAAACATAGCTAATGCCAATAACAGCATGAACAATAACTAATAAATGCTAACTGTGACCATTCTTCTAAGTGCCCTTATCCATTATCTCATTCGATGCTCACAACTCTCCAAGGTTGCATCCAACTTATTTTAAAAGGAATAAAAGTACTATGTGTAAGGCCACACCACTGATAAAACATAGACTCAGGATTCAATCCCAAGCGGAAAAAAAATGGTCTTGTGGATCAAGCAGCCTTATAAACTGCCAAATATCCATGAACTTTAAGTTTTCATAGTTTTCTGTCTCTTATTAGGCAAACAATGAAAGTAGACAGCTGTGTTTTGGCATTTACAAAATATTAAATATGTGCCAAGTCCCAGGCTACATCTGAAAGTCTGCTCATTCCTCAGTCCTTTTTGTTAGGTGACTGTATTTACCAACTGAGATTCCAAACTCCAGCCTATGATTTCAACCAAGTGAATCCCAGACAACGCTTGTGTCAATAATTGCTGTCCAGCAGAAGGCAAAACAAGAATATTTTGAGACATAAGCATAGCCAATACTGAATCAGGTTAGTGCTACTTAAATTATACCAGTGTGGTCATCAGAGCAACAGAGGGAGGTTGAGTTTTCTGAGATCTTCTACTCTGCTGAAATCCTGTTAAAAGGTTGCCATTGATATTTTACTTTGTCATAAACCCTGAAACCATATCCTTGGATATTTGTACTCTGAAGCAAACCAATTAGAGCAAACAAAGAATTATTACAATCAAATGCTTTGCTTTGACTGCAAAACTGCTTTCTAAGGGTAGACACACCTATGATCTTCTTGAGTCAGCATTTCTCTGCATAGATGTCTCTGTAATTTCCAACCTATTTCATTTGCTCACATCACCCAACAACTGTAGAATAATCTGCTGTACCAAGAACTTGAATCATTAAAAGCTTTTTAATTTATTTATCAATACCTTAATGTAGAGAATATTTTAAAGGATTGCACAAATGGTTCTTTATAAAACATAACTCCTAGAGGTAACTTCAGTATTATCTAAAGAGATAATCTTGGTTCTCAGCTAGAGTCTACCCAACCAAAATGCTGATCTTCGATGATGTGCCTGCTGCAGGGTTTAAGAAATATCAAACTTGACTTGCTGACTGCAATGTTGCAAGTGTTTATGCAATAACAGGTTTAGAATGCTAGGAAGTTAACTTTTAATTCTGTCCAAGATATGAAAACAGTAACTGTTTATGAAGTAACCAGAAAAATTGGACAAACCATATGAAGAGCAGTAATCTCGGAAAGATGGGAACAAAGTAGCAACCATCATAGCTGCAGACTCCTCTTTGATGAACAAGCATCACAACCTCTCCATAGAAACGCAGATAATTTGGATGGGCCTTGCAGCATTCCATGATAGTAAGGTGTGTGAAGCTGAGAATCTTGGAATAGAAACCAATCTAGAATATGAAAGATAGATTGCTCCAGGGGAAGGAGACATTTAGAGAAAGTTGTTCCCATTTTATCTCACTCTAAACTACCAATGGCTCTGGTAAGCACCATACTGCTACTCATTTTCATAAGATAAAATTGTAAAGGTCTACATTTATCTATTCTTAAAATAGTGAAGATATAAAAATTTTGCTTTCAGAAACAATGAGAAGGAAATATTAGAATGTTAGTACTCATTGCATAATTTACTATAAAACCAGACATTATGAACTCATTCTCATGTTTGCTGTTTTTCTAGTTTGCACTTTTTTTAATGGATTAGATATTACTTTTCTCGAGGTGTAATTCACTAACTGTTTCTGACAGTCTTTATATGTTGCTGAGGACTTGCAGGACAACAATACCTTCACCTAACTAAACTGCCATATCCCATCTTGGAAAAATCTTTAAGTTGTAAAAGTCAACACTAGAACCAAGCTACAGAAAACCTGTCACATCTTGTTGTCCCTGAGCAAATTCTAATACTTTAACAATAATGCTTAACAAGATACAAGTGGGGATGCTAGACCTAAGAGTTTTGAAATTCCCTGCTAAGATGTAAAACACTTCAGTATGCAATACTAAAGTAGAAATTGCAAATAAAGAAAAGTCTAGCAAAGTAATGCATGTGCAAATGGAAGGAGAAAATGTTTTTTAAAAACATGAAAATAAAATAAAGTAAAATTAATGATCAAGGAAATAAATCAACAAAAACAGTCAAAGTGAGTTCAATTTTTCTTTATTGTTCAAATCATCTCTGCATTGAAAAAATATAGAGAAATTGAGATGAACATGGAGGAACATGTCTGTAATCCCCAGCTTTTGGGAGCCAGGACGGGAGAATGGTGAGTTTCAAGCCAGCTTGGGCTGTATAAGGACAACCTGACTCAAAAATAGAAAATTCACCTACGTTCTACTCTTTTTTTCTTAAGGCCTCTCTCTCACTTCCCCACTACTCAGCCCTTTCTAGTTTCCAGGTCTCTATGATTAAACACACAAACTTACAAATTCAAAATTATAATTAGCACATAAGGCACATGAGAGCAGGCTGCATTCAACTTTCTTGGGGTGTGAATGTAGATGAAGACAATACTTGAGGTTAGAATGATAGGATGCAGAAGAGTGTTGACCAAACGTACGGGTGCATGAGGAAGCCATGTGAAAACTTACCACTGTACAGGCCAATTTTAAAATAAAAACTTTGAATGGAAGTAGCCTATGGGGTATTTCACAGAAATCCTAATGGGCACTGTATGGACATGCTATTTAGCTATACTTACAGGAAAAATACCCATACACATAAAATAAAGTAAACTTAAGTTAAAAGAATAAAGGAAGGAAGGACTAGAAAGCATGAGAGAAAGGAGGGGAAGAGAAGGGAAGGGGAGGAAGAGAGAAAGGAGAGGGGAAAGTAAGGGAGGGGAGAGGGGAAGGAAGCAAAGAGAAAGGGATAGGAGGGGAAGGGAGGAGAGGAGGGGAGGGGAGGGAAGGGAAGGGAAGGGAAGGGAAGGGAAGGGAAGGGAAGGGAAGGGAAGAGAAGAGAAGAGAAGAGAAGAGAAGAGAAGAGAAGAGAAGAGAAGAGAAGAGAAGAGAAGAGAAGAGAAGAGAAGAGAAGAGAAGTTGCACAGACCCAAGGGCAGGTACAATCTTTTGAAGAGTGCAAATTTGGGGTATCATTGTTCTGAGGTGCTATTGACATTTAATGATAGCTGCTTCTGGGGATGGAAGATACTTTCTTCAGCAGTGGTCACTGGCCTATGAATGCCCTTGTTCTTATAAATAACCTCCCGCCCATGTTAATATAAACAACTTTAATTAAAGCTCAGTGAGGATGGGACAAGAAAGTGGAACTGTAGGTGAGCATGATGAAAGTCCATTATCTATACATATGAAATGTCCCCTGAATCCTCTTACAGTGCCTACTAGAACAAATTAAGGGCTATTTCTTTTAACTCTAAGTTGTCGATGTCTGTAAGAGATCCTGTATCAGTGAATCAGTTGAAGGTTGGTCTGTTTGTACTAGATAACAAGATAAGTTGAGGTTGCGATGTATAATGGAAATAGTGAGACATTGTATTCAAATTCATTCAGAGTTCCCTTATGGTGACCACAGACAAAAGTTGCTTGTTTCCCTTCTGGATGGAAGACCTATCCAGCTATCCTCCGTGGCTGGCTCAGGAGCCCACACAACACCAATGTGTCAGTTACCTGTCAGGGCTCACTTCTGCTGAATAGAAAGCGAGTTAGAAATGGTTCCATTCCACAATAGCTAAAAATAATATTAATAATCATGACAGGATATTAAAAAGGCAATGGCTTCTGGCATGGTACATACTGCAAATTAGAGCAAGAAAAAAAAAAGCAGGATAGGTACAGCAATTGAAAAATGGCCAGTCTGTAAATGAGGACAAGGCACAGCAGTAAATCACAAGGTAAGAAAGCCTCAGAGATGTACGCTTGACATTTTATAAGCAAGCTTTGCCTAAGAATACGTGTTTCAGAAACATTACCATAAAGTGGAATACTTGGTTAGCTCAGGTTGTAATCATTGCTGGTGTTTCCTATACTCGCATGTAGGATTCTAATGGTAAATACTTAGAACATAGAAAAATGTCACTTAAACATATTTATGAAATTTGTCGCATGATCTAAAAGACCCTGGGGTTCCTGAAGGGGCTTCATTTTCCCTTGGCTCTCAGGGGTAGAGCATTGGGTTCATCAGGCTCCATGGTTCAAGGCAAGTTATTAATGCTGAACTGCTTAAAAATAAAAAAAAAAGGCTCCCTTACTTGGTCCCTTGTATTCCTGTGTCTTTCTGTCTTCTCTCCTCACTTGCTAGACAGATATCCTATTCTGACCTTTGTTTCATAAAATATGGGGGTTTGTAGAATAAGTGAACTCAAACAGTATATATATATATATATATATATATATATATATATATGTACAGTGCATTTGTATTTAGGTTATAGTTTTAAGTACAATACTCAGATTCTTATCTTATTATAATAATTTCCTATTTATCTATTCATGTTTTAAAGATATGTCTGTATTTTCTGCATGAGTATAACTGCCCTAGCCAGTGGTATATCGTATTCATCCACCCATCATATTCTCTCCTCTGCTGGTTGTGGTTGGTTCAACTCACGTCACCACAATTCCTGTGGCCATGAGCATGCTAGCATTGTCCTGTAATGCATCTGTATGAGACTCTCTTTGGATTATTTATTAAGAAAAAGAACTTCTCTTAATAAGTAGAAGACTGGAGGCATGGCGCACCAGTTAAGAGCACTTGCCCCTACAGAGGACTTAGCTTCAGTCCCAGCACTAGTGACGCACAGCCATCCATAGCTCCAGTTCCAGGGGATGGGACTCCCTCTTCTGACTTTCACAGGCATTAGGCATGCATGTTTTGCAATACATATATAGTTAAAATGCTCATATGAATAAAGATAAATGAAATTTGGATGGATGCAGTGGGGGTGTTTTAAGTAAGTCAGCCTGGTGTCGCGTCTGAATGGCTTATCAGTTTTATGTCCTACCAGTAACACAGCCAATCTCTTTATGCCAGTAACGCTGTCCCACAGCTGGTAATGCTGTCCTTAGTCACTCATTCCAGGAAGATATCGACAGTCTCATGGTTCACATTTCCAGCATTTGAAATGGCTGTGGGCACCTCTCTGTTAACTTTTAACTGCTTTGGACACATTGCTATGTCTATTGCGTTTTCTGTCCAGTTTTTACATCTTCCCTTCTTCTGCTATCGTGGTATCTGCTAACTACATTTTTCTGTGATGTCCTTCACTAAACTGATCCTTAATTGTGATAAAAATATGATCAGCCATCTTCTTATGCTTTATAGCTTAAAAGCATTTTAACCTTAAATCCAGTTTTCCACACAACTAAATAAAATGCTTTCCTGTGTTCTCTTCTATCACCTTTTGTTATGACCGAGCTTTGCTTTGTTTGTTTGTGCCAGGGTCTCACTGCGTGATGCAGGCTGATCTTGAACTCCAGAGTTTGAGGATCACAGACGTGCAGCCACTGCAGTCCAATGGTCTACTACACATGACAGCCATTTCTGATGCAGGCATCTCAATGAGAAGTACAGAGTAGAGTACTAGATTAGCAGAAAGAACAAAATTTGCTAGTATAATTAATAGACAGTCTATTCTTTCCCACTGGTCTGTGTCCTCACTTCTTTCTTTGTAAAATAAAGAGAACCACTGGCTTCTCCCACTAGGACCAACATGAGATTAAATCAATAAACTCTGCGATTTTGTGACATCTGAATTTCCAGTTCAAAGAAACTGATTCTTTAACATTCAGTGATCTGTCTTTTGTAAAATATTCCTATAATTATAACAAATGTTTGGGACCCAAAATTTTATCAAGTAATTATGTCTACACCTTCACATATAAAACACCTAACGACTACTTTGAGTGCCCGTTTTACCTCTACTCATCTAAGCAAATTTTTAGGCCCAGTTCTTCAAATGAAGTACACTTCTCCTTGCAAGGTCTCCAAAGAACTGACGGCCTGCCCTTAAAGACATAAAAAAATGAAGTCTGGTATGATTCATCTGAAGGGCTGCTGTGTTTCACTGCTTTTAAGTTTATAAGAAGCTTTTTCTATCTAGTCAGTACTCAGTTATTACTTCTACATTGTCTTACATTTACTTCCCATTAAAAAAACCTCTGGTGATAAATTTTAAATGCATATGTTCTAATGAAAAAAGTCCACAAACTCTAATTTCCAAATATTATTTCTGGACCAAAGGAAAAGAAAAAGACGAGAAAGGCTATCTCTCAAAAGCTGCTGCCACGAGACAAAAGGCTGTGCCAACGTCCCTGTCCTGCCTCTACCCAGATGGTTTCTCGTATAGGACACTGAAAAATTAACTTTCAAATTACACTTCACATCATTTTGTCTCCTCCTGAAACCTCAGAGATGCAGCCGCAATTATAGAGGTATCCTCAGATTTCCATCAAACCTAAGTAGGAATCTGCAGATAATGAACCTGTGAGTAATGAAAAAGTGCATTTGCACAATAATTGTGTTGGGAAGGCTGCATTACTGCTCTATATTACTGTCCGACACTATTAGACCAATAAAACGACTAGGAGTATAGAGAGCTGCTGTTTGCTTTTCTAATTACTATTAGAGAATGCCTCCTGAGCCCAGCCTCAGAGGCTTCACTTTTGAATCCTCTGCAGCTCATGCAACCTCTCATGCATTATACATGACACCCATATGGTCATTTGAGATGGAAGGTCTCTGGAGAGAGGTTTCATAGCATCCTTTTCCCTGCAGGAGGAAGAAAAGGGAGAAAACAACAAAGAAGCCAGAAAACTGGGAACAGGGTAGGGAAGGAATGAAGAGCACTAGATAACGCTGAAACTCAGACAAAGGTGAGTCAAATCAATAAACACATGCATTTCAAAAGAGCAAAAGAGAGGATTTCAATGCTCTTGCTACAAAGAAATGACATATATTTAAGGCGAGGGTATGCTCGTTCTTTGGATCTGATTGTTCCACAAAGTGTGCAATGGCTCAAAATATCCCAATATACTGTAGCATATGAATAGTTATATCAATTGAAAATACAGGGAAGGAAGGGAGGGAGGGAGAGAGAGAGGGAAGGAAGGGGAGAGAGGGGGGACAAAGAAGGGAGAGGGGGAGGAAAGGGGGTGGGAGGGAGGAAGGTAGAAAGAAAAGAAAAAGGAATAGAGGGAGGGAGAAAGAGAAGGACGGAGGGAGGGAGGTACGGAGGGAGAGAGTGAGGGAGGGAGGAAAAAGGAAAGAAGGAAGATAGGGAGAGAGTGATAGAGGCATGGAGGTAAAAAAGGAGGGAGAGATAGAGGGAAGGAGGAAAGAAGGAAGGGAGGAAGATGAGCAGGGAAGGTAGGAAGGAAGAGAAAAATGAGAGAATGGGCTTCATTTTCAGAATTGTGCTTTATATTTTTTACATAAACTCATGAGAGCTCCTAAGCAGATATGGTCTCTGCCATTTCTAACAAGTAACTCATTCCTGTCATTTACTAAGGTAAAAACCTTCAGTGGGAACTAGAGAAGTGACTTGAGGACCAGGGTTCAATTCTCAGCACCCACATGATGTTTCCCAACAATCTGTAACTCCAGCCCCAGGGGATCTGACCTCTGCACGTTCCGATCACATACACGATGCACATACATGCAGGCATGTAAGACATTCACACACAAAATGAAATGGATAAGTCTAACTTAAAAGTTTTTAAAGAAAAGGAAGACTGAGTTTTTTGTCAAACAGATGTAATGCAGATGAAGCTTGGCTTTCAAGGAATCACATTTAAACTAGTATTTAAAAGCACCTATGTAAGGTAATGCATCTGGCAATATTTTCTTAACTTTGATCAAATACATGCAATATGTCTTAAAATAAAGTGCAAAAATTCTCTGACATGCTCAGAATCTCTTTGGAGCACAGTACACAAGATATTAATCATAGAAAGAACTTCTCCAAACATTCTTGCATTACATATATACTTTATACAAATCACTACAGTTGCACCCACTTCTGTTTCTCTACCCTAGAACTTGGAATTATTCAGATCTGCTTGACTTTAAAGACTACCTGTTATAATAATGTCAAATAAGGACTGAGCATCAAGCAGGTTCAGATATGAAGCTAAAATTCAAAAGTTATTATTTATTTTATTTCTCTATAAATAAAACTATTAAATTTGTGTTAATATTATTCTCATTATTTCTAACTTACAGCAGAGGAAAGTAAGTCTCATATATTTTTATTTTTATAATTTATTATTGTACACTTGTTTACTGTGTGTTTTTGCACGCACACACACACACACACACACACACACACACCATGGAATAACTATAAAATCAGGAGATAATCTGTGAGTTCTGTCCTTTCAAAATGTATGTCCTAAAGAGTGAACTCAGGTCATAGTGCCTGGAGGTAAGTGCCTTTACCCTCTGAGTCATCTGTTCAACTCTATAATTATAATTTTTAAATATAAAATAAACACTTTATTTTTGTTCTTGTAACTGCATTGGTAAATTAATGCAACAGTCTTTACTTTCATCCATCATCTTGCCCAGAGCCCAGAGAAATATACACAGTACTGAAACTCCACAGGCCATTTATTGGTTGCTTTCCTTTTCTTAGGGAAAACGGTAAACCAAGTAACCCCATAAACCTAGGACTAGTGACATTAATAACACTGTAACCAACCGAGCTATTGAATGTCATACTGCGCTCATTTTCATTTTTCAAAACCTTCCTATACATCACACTACATTGTTTTTCAAATATAAATGCTAATTTTCCAATTAAATATTTACCATATTAAAAATATTTTTAAAGAATTTGATACAGGTTAGCAGCAGTGGGTAGAACACAGGCACGCAATTAAGTCTGCACAAATTTTCTATATTTATTTTGAAATGGAGCAGGGCTCCAAGGAGTCATTCTATTTTACTATTCCCATAAAGGTGGTATTTTTCCCTTTATGGATCTGGCTTCTTGCCCTGACTTCTATGCCGTTAGATGCCTAGGCAAGCACAAGATGCTGTGTCCTCAGCCTGCTTCTTTTAGTGATAGATGAGGTCTCACCTTCATGACCATTCAGGGCTCAACTTGTGCCTGGTACAGCATTGATTCCTTAGTCATTGGAGGAGACATTTATCTGCTCTCCTAATAACTAAGGTAATGAACTACGATGTGTAAGTTGAAAATGAACAGGTAAAAGGACATTCTCCTTTGTAATAACAAAACTACAATTTACTGTGTTATGTAGTTCTCTGGAAGTAAACATGACCCTCAGGAAATACTAGTTCAATTACAATGAGAAAAAATGGGGGCTGGACAGGTGGCTCAGCAGTTAAGGGCTTGTGCTGCTCTTCCAGAAAGTCTAAGTTGTGTCCCCAGCACCCAAAGCCCACCACTACCAACTCCAGGGGATCCAACACTCTCTTCTGACCTCACCACTTGCCTCCACATACAGAAACTCACACATAGACATTCATATACATGCAATTGAAAATAAAAACAAAATCTTCAAAAACATCTAGAAATATTTTAAAGGCATACATTGTCAAACTGTTGTACTCCACGTCTTTAAAATGTTTTTAATATATATGAATTGTGCAAAATAATCAATCCATTGTGATATCACACTCACCTCTCCCTGTATTTTCTCCTGTCCCCTTTCCCCTCCTTCTGATCCATTCCTCTTCATCAATAGAATCCAGTCTATCTCCATGTGTGTTTGCTTTTTAATCCAGATTCTACATTCAAGAGAAGCATGGAGTGTTTGAATCTCTGAGTCTATCTCACTTCACCTAACATAATGGTTTTTAGCTTGTCCATTTTCCTACAAAATGCCATAATTTCTTGCATCTTTGAGACTGAATACACTGCCACTGTGAACGTATACAGGAAGTGTCTCTAAACCTGGTGCTTCACTTTTTAAACTAGGGAACTGACGCTTAATAAAGCATGATTCTGCGCATGGTAGAAGTTGGCTCTGTGTTCTCTGCTAAGTTGGAGGAAAGCTAAGAAGTATTTTACTTGTCTTAATGCTATGACACACTCCCAACTGAGCTTCCCATAAGACCTAGCAAATAGAATCTCAGTAAAATTTATTAGATGATAAAGAGTAAGCAGATAAATAAAAGAATCAATGCACAGCCTGTCGGGAGAGGGAACTCAAGTGATTTTGTAGCTTAACAAACAGGGAATAGATGTTTTAAAAGCAAAGTGAACACACGTGAAGAGATAATCTAATATGTGGCTGGGAATTAAACTACAATGGAATACTTTTAAGTGTTCCAAACTAAATTCCAAAGCATGTCCACACAAAAGCAGATACAAAGGAAGCTTTAAGAACCCAGGGGTAAATGGATAGACAAAACAAATCCAGACAAACAAACAAATACTGAGAGAGGGGCACAAAGTCATACTCTCACCCACTGAATGTGAAGACCAAATTTAAAGAGCAGCACTGTGACCTGTGTCTACACCTATGTGCTGTTTGGTATCATTAACATGAAGCCTTTTGAAGTGTCATCAAATTTTCATGGTAGTAAGTAGTCCAACAAACCTTTGTGGCAGAAGAAAACCAGCGAAATGAACATCGGTGTACACAACTGAGCATGGCACTTCTGCATGCATATATTGATACATGGACAGAACTTAGGGTATGAGCAAAACTAGACACTAAAAACATTGCACAGCAATAAAAATCATATTGTTAGGCAAACAAACAGTGATACCAGATATTTACATATATGGATGCTTGAAGAACATAGTTCTTTCTGAAAAAGCGTATATGAGAATGCAAACCCTGTTGACTCTGGATAGGAAACAACCACTAGCAATAAGGAGTCAGTCATCTAAAATTTCCCTTGGTAATGTTTTAATCTTTCACTATATAGAACAAATATACAGAAATGAAAACAAAGATCTACACTAGATTACAACAGCTAGAATCCAATTATTAAAACTCTTTTTATAATTCTTTTAAATTTTGTAAGAACTTTTGAGTAACGGTCACCTCAGCTCAACAAAATAAAATGTATTCGAATTATAGATTGGGTCAAACTATGAATTCCTCTTCTGAGCACAGTGCTTCATAGCAAATGTTCAATAAAGGACAAAATCTGCTCCTAATCAATGAATTAACTGCAGGACACCTTATTGAGCTCCTTCCCTCCACCTAAACCTTTTCTAAGTTGATTATTTCTAAGAGACTACAGTCCCTCCGTACAAACGTGCCACATAGCTTGTTTTCTGTTTATGTAACATATGCTGACACCCTCTTAATTAAGACTCTGATTAGGGGACCTGGAAACATTATTATGCATGTGGTTTGATGTGAGCATTTGAATTAACCCGTGAGACTAATTATGCTCAACACTTTATCTTCAAGATGGCAAGTGTAATAACTCTCGAGAAGAGATTGCTTTCTAAAACAGGCAGTAAGGATAGTAAAGAAAATGAAGACACTTATATGGAAAATCAGACATAAATTTTAATAGAAAAATGAGCACAGGGACCTAAGAGGATATGGAGAGTATTTCAAGAAGAAATGACGTAGTTCTTTAAATCTTATTTGTGATAATTTGGACTGCAACTAAACATGTATTCATTTAATCTTGTTGGTTACATCACACATACCCACCAAAAAGAGAAGAAAGATGCTCATATTGCCATGATACAACATATTGGGCAATATGTAGGCTCCAGGATGGTTACCAGTCACATTATATATAGAATTATTTTCCACCCAACTTAAAAAATCTAATTACATATGTCTAGTGTCTTCTGCAACTATATATACATATGTATATATACATATATAAGTATATGTGTGTATATATATATATATATATATATATATATATATATATATATATACACACACACAACTATATCATGCACATCTGCTATCATCATGTCCTGGTGGAAAACCCATCTAGTTAGGAATTGGAAGACTAAGAAGTTAATCTGAACATACCTCAAATGATCTCATTCTTAGAGCCTCTTTCCAGTGTCCCCTTATCTAATTGGATTAGTAATAGCACATCCTTACTAATGAGTGATTATCAGGTCTATACTTTTACTAATTGCCAGACCACAACTGGGAAGTCATGTAACCACTTCTGGCAAACTCTCCCAAAGGTTTCAAATGCCTCTAAATGAAACCAACAGGAAACTGATAAAGTTCTGTCTTTACTTCCTGCTCTGGACACAATTCACTTAGAAACAGATTTGAATTTAATTTCCCTAGGTAAGGAAACCAAAACCACCCTCCTCCCAGATTCAGTTTAGTATATGAGATTAACTTTGCTTCTCTTCTCATTCAACCAGCCGTTAAGTTCTGCGTCGAACGGACTCCATTTTCACTCCAGCACAAATCCTTCATTTATTAGTGTCAATAAATTTAAGGTGATTTTATATCCTTCTTCCTATCTTCTTCCTAATCATAAGTTTCCTTTATAAAAAAAAGCCAAAAAAAAACCTTACAAACCCTTAAAAAACAAAACAAACAAAAAAGCAATGTATTTATGGCCCTCTCTTTTTGAAACTGAGATTGCCATAAAGAACCATGTTTTCACATAACCTCTTTGCCATTCTTCCACATTTTCTAAATCCATCTCACTCACTTTTATAACAAGCCAGCACAGCTATACTACATCCAAAACAGTTGTATTAGTAAGATCCCTTTTGTCTACCACCAAGCATCTAAGAACATTTAAACATGAGCTAAG
The DNA here is from genome assembly GCF_021556685.1 of Rattus norvegicus. Classification (NCBI taxonomy): domain Eukaryota; kingdom Metazoa; phylum Chordata; class Mammalia; order Rodentia; family Muridae; genus Rattus; species Rattus norvegicus. The sequence continues at coordinate 67,883,807 of NC_141534.1, read as the reverse complement.
AAAATCTATTTAGATGCCTGGGTATCTGTGAGCCCCTTGCAATATGAATAGGGGAAGTCTGTGAGGATATGGATTTCTAAGATGCTATGGGACTAAAAATGTCCTGGTGCAACATTAATTAAACTCAAAAGCTACCTAACAGAGCCCAGTAGTCCCAGAAGCCAGCCATCTATTCTCATGCTGTTTTCTGTAAAAGCTGACAGAGTGGATTTGATGAACACCTTTCTCTAATCTGTCTTTTCAGGCCTACACCTGTTTCATAACTCATCGTTATCGGCTAGGGGTTGAAGTTGGTTTATTTATCTTCAGAAAAGGTAGAAACAGGAGAAGGTCTAATCTGCTGATTTATAAACTGGTCCACCACCCGCACATATTTAGGAAGTTGACAAGCTTTTGCCTACAAATTGTGATTCTCTGCTATGCAGCAAAATTACTTTCTTTCTGAGGTAAATTTAGGTTGTCAGAGAACATGCATTGATATTTTAAAATTGTTGCTCAATTGCCTAGTTAATGTCCTAAACATGGAGTGTCCTTGTTAATGTAGGATGGCATTCCCTCAGGAGGTGCTCAGTGTCCCCTGTTGAAAATATAAGACCTGTAAATGCTAAAAATCCTGCCACACCAGGGATACAAAGCACCTAGCCCAGAAACATGGACATAATTTCAACATATACTTGGAAAATTAATAATTCAAGCTCTCTAACTCGTCTTTTCTCGATGGGCCGTTTAATCAATTTCAGCCCTCTAGTTAATCTTTAAATTTCTAATCATAATATATTAGATTTATAGAAGTAGAAGGCTCGCAGATAGCCTCAAGCTTCGTTTGTTGCAGCTGCTTATCGCCTAGATGAGAACACTGAGGTATTAAGAGAGAGTGTCACCTAAAATCACATAGCTAAGGAATGGTGAATCTGCAATAGGGTCAGCCTACAGTTTTGCTACTCTCCTTTGTAAACCACAAGAATTGATGCCCCCCAAAGAAACCTACTTATATCTTTAAAATTCAGCCAAGAAATCTTTACTTTTTCTATTTATTCAAAGCAAGAATAACTATTTTCTGTAATCATACACAAAACATTCTGAATATTAACAAAGATCAGTGATTGAAAGAAAACCATTGTTTTTTGGTATCGTTGCGATAAATTGTAGAGAAAAAGAAAGTCTTTGAGATTCTTAAGTTGATCCATGTAAGGGTTTATTAGGCATATTTATCATTGTGCATGGAATTTGAGTAGAGTACAAAAGTGGAAGCATGAACAAAACAACACGCTGACTTTGTTGGATTGTTCAGAGAACTTGAGAGGCAACATTGCTGGGTTTTGTGTGGGACACACTGATGAAATTACAAAATTTCAGAGGCCTGGAAGCCTGGAAAATTAAAATCAAGTTGCTGCTGAGGCCGTATGAAACACATAAAGACACTATCATCCTCCACAAAGAGAAAAGTGAGTTTTACATCACCACAATATAAATGATATTCTTTTGATAATCTATGGCGCTACGTCTGGACACTCAGCAAGTGGCACCTTCACCAAGGCTTTGAGATCACAAGTTTTAAAAGCCTAGGTAGTTTTCAGTGAAATTCCTCTATTGGGGTAAAAAGAAGACAATAGACTAAGGAAAAACCAGGGAAGGGACTTTCCCTCTAAAGGACATCAGCCTTACATATAGTATTCCTATATTAATACAAAACCAGCATGTGTGTTTTCGTGGGCTCTCTGACCCTGTGAATGCAAAGCAATCAGACAATGAAGGCGCATATCCGTACAATGTGATCAACCTTACCCAAGTAAGCCTGGCAGGGACAAAAACAGAAATAACAGCATCTATGAAACTGAAAATTAAAATAGCTAACATTTATTGAGAGTGCTTCGATTGCTCTCTGTCGGTTATTGTATACAGTCTTCACAACAGTCCCTCTGAGATAGACATCACCGATATCTAGCACAGCCCTGCCACTGTGTCCTGTGGGAATAAGCATTTTCATAAGTGCCTTTGTTGACAATCTCTTCCAAGGCTCATCCTGCCCTGATTTCTGAGATATGTGCTTGCTTATCTTTTTCTTGGCTATAAACAGCTTGAAAATGGATATCCAAAAACAAAATGGCTATGCTTAGTCCTTAAGTTTGAACCAATAAATATCTGCTGATTGGGGCTGAATTAATTTGAATTGAAAAGGGCATCACAAATGCATAAAGCAAACTGTTAACTGCCTGTGTTTGATGATGGTTTCATCAAACTATTGCTCAAACTTTGCCATATGGCTCTAAACTGAAGACAGTTTACTTTCTATATGCTGTATTCTACCATGATAAAACATGGAGTGTTTTCAAGTATTTCTATTCTATGTTAAAGGCAGATGTCTGGGGAAAGGAAGCTATAGAAACACTACAGAAGCCAACCTGTGTAACTTCCAGGTTGCTGATACTAACACACAGAGCAGCTTAACAGTCTGTGAGGGCTGTTATGCTGAAATCATTACACTCTTACTCTGACATGCTTTTCTGGGGTTTAATTAATACTTTCATTTCATAGGTATTACCCTGCCATGTAGCGATGTCTGGTTTTGTGCCATATAAAGTAATGTTTGCTTTGGACTACACTGCAAACCCGGGTAGGTAATTTGAGGACAGAGAAACAAGTTGAAGCTTATTATGTGTCTTAATTAAAGAATGCTATTAACTGGTGCCGAATGTGTTAGAGCCGCGAAATTATTCTCACCCTCTCATCCTACAACATTCTTTGGGAGGCCTGTTTGCTGGGTGTTTTCCCTTGGTTTAGGATGAAGCAGCCTGCATAGCAAGTCTGGATATTGCTACCCCAGGGTTAATAACTGTTGGAAACCGAACTGGGAGCAGGCCGTCATTTTGAACGCATGTAATCACTGGTTATAGAAGAACTTGGGTGTCATGAGCTAACCTCTGGCAGCTGTGACGCAGCCTCCTTTCCACTGCCAGCTTTTGCCATTTGTAATTGGGAAGAAATGCAAATTCCTCAGTAAATTATCGTTTAAGAGAGGAAAAAGATCCTACAGTTTGGTATTTGTATCTCCGAATGGCAGTAGTTTTCAAAACTGTCACTTTTGATCTGCGATTAAAAAGGCAGGTTCACACCGCTGCCCAAGCACACACATATCACAGGGAATAGCAATTTTATAAACCAGTGGATACCCTTACTGTGTGCCGCAGACTCAAGTGCTCTCAGTTCGGCGTTAGTCTATGCATTGTTATTAAAACCATCCTTGTCACAACACTGAGTTGATTTGCTAACCATCAGTAGGCCATGGGTTTCAAGGTTTAAAGCAATGACAACATTAATTAAAATCCAGCTACTTTTAACTATTTTCTTAAAAATGTCCTAAACCCCTGCAGAATTTTTCACTGTACATTTAAATTATAAGATTTTTAACTATAGAGCTAAATTGTTTAAATGTTTAAAAAAATGTGTAACTAATGCACTGTTTGGTAAGGTGGGATATTCTGAGCTATAGTGCCATGTAACTATTAGATACAGGCACAAATATTTAATTTTTATGTACAAAACCAAGATATCTTGAGGCAAGCAATGAAGAAGGAAATGGGGGGTGGCTGGGTAGGGAAATGTTAAGATGCAGCTGACCAAAGACAAACGTAATAAGTCATGTGTCCTCCTTGGTCCCAACAAAGAGGGCTCATCTGGCCAGGTGCTTGATTTAATTTGCTCCTAATAAGATGGAGAGATGTTCCTCTTAGGCTCATATCTGCTTGCCATTTCAAAGTATAAGTTAACAGACAAGAAAATTACTGAAAGTTATGAAGGAAGACATTTTTATATGTTTTCCTAAAGCGTGTACCTGTAAATTCAAAGGACAGCAAATCCTTTGAAACATGTAATACTTGTCACTATGTTGGTATAATTGGCATTAACATTTGATTAATCTATCCTGTCCAACCTCTACTTTAAATGTCTCATAAAATCATATTAATAAATGAATAAAATAGCTTCTAAATCAAATATTTGCAAGTAATTTTAACATCTTCTAGTCTTCTGATAATAAAGCCATTCAATTTTTTCTTTGTGATTAAACATGTTAATTCCAACTTCTCTAAATGTATTTTTATTGGTCCATTCTGATTTACTTACTGTCTACAATTAAATTATTTGAGCACTTAATTTCATGTTCTGTTGCCTCTGTTTCATTTAAGTCTCAAATTAAAGCATAGTCTGGAAAACCAATATATGTTCCACTTTTCTTCTGACTTATATTTCTATTGCCTTCTCACTCTACTCTCAAGGGTATAAAATTAGCAATTACGGCTTCCTTAACATGGATGGAGATGGGTGTCTACCAACTTAATTCCTCAGCTCTGTACCATTCACTCAGTACAGTGATGAATTTTCTACTTAAACACAGATTTCATCTGCATCTCCCTCTTTGATATCACCAATCCCTCTTTTTAAAAGAGTGATCCATTTTCTCAACTTCTATTCAAATCCTACCTGGTAATTATGAAACAGTAGGATCTTACTTGAACACTCTTCTCAGGTCTTTCTAGCCTGGGAGTGAAAACTCATTAGTATGATTCTGTAACTTAGGGATTTAAAACAAATATTTGGGAATCACAAATAGTTGGGGGGGTTGATTGGTTAATTTTATTTTTTGCATGTTTTTGTTGTTATTAAACCTGGCATGGTAGTGCATGCCTTTAATCCAGCACTCAGGGAGCAAAGGCTGGTGGATCTTGATGAATCCAAGGTCCAATCTGGTCTACATAAGCCATTTCTAGGATAGGCAGGGCTACAAGTGACACTCTATCTGCAAAACAAAAACAGAAGCAGTATTCTTGTTTGAGAATAATTAGGTTGGGGATTTGAAGATGGTTTTCTGATTGAACTTTGCTCATCTCTCTTGTGGTTGTCAGATGTGGCCCTGGTTTGTGTCACATGGGAAGGTTTGACTGAAGGTGTGTTGGGTAACCGTTTCATCCATATTAAAACAGCATTAGAAAGTCTCTGAAACTGAGCAGATTGATTCAACCCAACCTTAACAGAGTAAGCAAAAGCTGAAAGTCCCTTTCAGACAGAAGGAGCTGCATAGAAGACTCTCAGAGAGACCAAGCTATAAAGAAGACTGATCCCAAAACAACTGCGTGAAAAAGGTTTAAACCAACTCAGGCACCTGGCAAGGACATTCTCCAACTGGTTGAGCTTCCTGTAGACTATGTAGTGTGCTCCAGGTTCCAAACTTTGTGAATTATCCCCCATGCTGGGGTGGGCTTTGGTGAGACAACCTTCTGAGTCATTTCTGCTACTTTAAGTAACCCCTCATCCATATTTATGTAAGTAATACCAAAAGAATTCATTGGTTTACCAAGTTGGGCTTTGGTGGTATCCATACTGTGGTCAGTCATGGGTTCCCTGTCGGATAAGTAGATGTGTATATGTTGGGACTCTCCAGGAAAAGTTTTGTCACACAAAATCTGGTAAATCTTCATCTGAAACGTCTCACTCAAGTGACTAGCAAGTGCTGGATTTCAATAAGAGGCTCTATTTACTCTTGGTACTGGCTGGGTTTTTTTTGTGTCAACTTGACACAAGCTGGAGTTATCACAGAGAACAGAACTTCCCTTAAGGAAATACCTCCATGAGATCCAACTGTAAGGCATTTTCTCAATTAGTGATCAAAGATGGGAGGGCCCATGGTGGGTAGTGCTATCCCTGGGCTAGTAGTTTTGGGTTCTATAAGAAAGCAAGTTGAGCAAGCCAGGGGAAGCAAGTCAGTACCACCCCTCCATGGCCTCTGCATCAGCTCCTGCTTCCTCACCTGCTTGAACTCCAGTCCTGACTTTCTTTGATGATGGGCAGCAATGTGGAAGTGTAAGTTGAATAAACCCTTTTCTCCCTAGCTTGCTTCTTGGTCACAATGTTTTATGCAGGAATAGAAACCCTGACTAAGACTCTCTCCTTAGAGACTTTACATTAGATGCTTGAATATCTTTTAGATTTTTTTTTCCAGGAAAAAAACGAGCTACATCCTAGCTCCAGAAGTCTCTTAACTTTGCCCAATGGAATTCTTTTGATCACATGGGTTGATCTCATTTATACATTGCATTAAGCTTTTCATATGTGTGTTCTAACAAGTACTTCAGTGTCAGGAGGCAAGGGGCAGTGGCTGACATCTGAAAGACTGAGTAACTATATCATCATCTTTATAAACAACCTCTTCAGTGCTCTGCCTCTACATATCATTCAGAATCTCTGGAGCCCCTCAAAGTCTCCCAGACTTATATCTATATCTGAACTTGCATAGATTTAAACATGGAGTTCTTTTATTTGATTTGACTTTTAGGATTATAATATGATTACATCATTTTTTCCCTTCCTTTTCTTCCCTTCAAACCATTTCATATTCCACTCCTTGCTTTATTTCAAATTAATGACCTCCTTTTTTCATTAATTTGTATCACATGCATATAAATTGCTATTATATGCATAAATATACATATTTATACATACATACATACATACATACATACATCCTGCTCAGTCTGTATATTGGCATTCGTATGTATATTTTTCAGGCCTAACAATTTCGTATTGGGTAACCAGCTGGTGTGTCCTTCCCTGGAGAAGATTATTTCTTCCACTGTCAGCATTTCGTAGATGCCTGTACCTTTTTGTGCAGGATTAAGCCTCATGGGTTTTTCCTGGTCCACTTTGGCAATGTCTGTTGATTCTGTCTTCATTCAGTCCACATTTAGGCAATTGTGTCAGTAAGGTTTTGTGGATGTAGCTTCGGACATTACTAGGGAGACACAGCCTCACAGAAAATTTACTGATCCTCTGGTTCCACAAAGTTCCCTGAGCCCTAGGTATGGAAGTATTTTATAGATGTATCCATTGGGACTAGGCTCTATAACTCTGAATTTTGACTGGTTGTTTTTCTGTAATGATTTCCATCTGTTGCAAAGAGAAGTTTTCTCATGAAGGGTAAAGGCTACACTTATCTGTGGGTGTAAAGACAAATTGTTTATATTACTGTTAGATATCATGCTGCTTTGGTGAATGGTGGTTGTAGGTTCTCCTCTGAGATCCATGACTACTATCCCTGAGAAGTTGGCTAGGTTCCTAGAACCAGACAATAATGAGTAAATATGCAAAACACAGATGCCCCCCTGGGCTAAGCCCTCTCTACTATGCCAACCATGCCTTATACCCAAGTCATTGACAGGATAGAGGCCACCTATATGCTGGCTGGCTTCAGAGTAAAAAAACCCCAGTCAACACATGTGGTGCACTAGTCTCCATATACAAAAGAACCGCACATAACCGGTGTGATTCCAAACCTTTTGTTGAAATAACTCTGTGCTTGTTATATGTATCTCCTATCATTCACTCTGATTCGTTTAGGGCTGAAGGATGAGCTAAGTGATGGAAATAAGCATATTAAAAGAAGGTCTTAGGTGCTAGAGAGGCTGGTTAGTGGTTAAGCATACTTGTTCTTGCAGATGACCCAGGTTCAAAACCCAGCATCCACATGGTGCCTTACAACCATCTCTAATTCTAACCCCAGGGAATCCACTGACCTCTTCTGGCTTTCATGGGCATCAGGTATGAACAGGGTGCACATATGTGCATGCTGCCAAAATGTTCACAAACATCAAAAACAAAATAAAGGTAGATTTTTCTCTCTAGCATCTGTGAGGTTTATGGTTACCACTATGTACCCGATTGATTCCTTTCTTCCTTGAACTCTTTATTTCCCAGGAGTTTTATATTCTCATAAACAGTAACATTTGGTAGCTCTCCAAAAAAAAGGAGTTCTAAAGTTTATTCAATTTAGCCTCTGTGGAATCTTTTCTACCTCTTTCAAATATTCCAAGTCTCAAACGTGAGCTGAACAGGAAGACACCTATGAATATGCCAAAGTAGATGGGAAAGGCCCATGAGACCTCAATCCATGCAAAGAACTATAGGCAACTGATGAAAGCTAAGAGCTGGAGAGGTGTTCATCTCCAGGGCAGAGCAAATCAACTGGGTGTCCAGTAGCAAACAGCCAGCCCTGGAAACATATACACAAGTAGAGATATACAGATTGAACAGGTTATATTAAGGAATATATGTATATATATAAACATATATATACATATGTATATATATATATGCATGCAATAGCAAAAAGAGTGGAGGGATATGGTACAGTTTGGAGAGAGAAGAGAAGGGGAAATCCAATAAAGTTATAATCTGGAAAAAATTAATACTTTAGAAAAGTTGTGTTTATGCCAAGCAACCAGAGCTTCCAGGGACTAAGCCACTACCTAAAGACTATACATGGACTGACCCTGGACTCTGACCTCATAGGTAGCAATGAATATCCTAGTAAGAGCACCAGTGGAAGGGGAAGCCCTGGGTCCTGCTAAGACTGAACCCCCAGTGAACTAGACTGTTGGGGGGAGGGCGGCAATGGGGGGAGGGTTGGGAGGAGAACACCCATAAGGAAGGGGAGGGGGGAGAGGGATGTTTGCCCGGAAACCGGGAAAGGGAATAACACTGGAAATGTATATAAGAAATACTCAAGTTAATAAATAAAAAAAAAAGAAAAGTTGTGTTTGCAAGCCTAAAGAAATAAAGCAACATAAAAATTTAAAAATGCCTTAAAGATTTCTATCCCCAGCAATGAACAATCTACTTATTGGAATCAACTAATTCTTTAGCTAGCTTTGACTCTAATGGATCCTGGCACCCCAACAAGAAAGACCAGAGTCACTAGAGTCACTTACGTAAAGACTTTCTGAGTATTTGATGATAGACCCAGTACCATCAACCTTGATTCAGCATCTTCTGGGAAAAAGATGTATCCTTTCAAGAGAGCCTTGCCAATTCTCTCCCGTTAGATGATTTTAGGGAGACAAAGAAGTAGGTGGTAGCTCACTGCTTGTGAGATCAGACAGGCTTGAATTGAAGACCTCGTTTTTCTACTTAGCTGTTAAACAAGATTGGTCAAGTTGCTAATTCTCTTTCCTTATCTGATATCACATGCTTACCATAAAAATTACTAAGGACTACATTGGGCCAGTGCTTGACAAATACTAAGTACTGAAAAACTTTATCATTATCACTACAATTATCACTGAGCACTCACAACCCTTGTCATTCTGGAAAACTCTGCCGGTAACCTGCAGACAGATGTGAACTGATCTAGCCTGGCGTTGTTTTTACAGTCCAGTCTGAACTGTATCTTCTTTGCATCTTCATGCTTGCCCTCAGAATTCCTCACTCTAAAGACCCTGGAGTCATGCTCCAAAAGTATGCTCTCAACATGACTTCCAGAGAGGAAATACACTAATTAAAATTAGATTCAGAACCCGAACATAGACTTGCTGAACTCAGATCCAAGGAGATGGACTCTTAACAACCATAACGTTCCTTCTAATTGAAACCTTGAGAATTTGGGTTCAAACTTTAGTGACACTGTTTTGCACAAACTGTTTTTTCTTTTTTATTTTATCAGTATTGGAGATAAAATCAGACTTTGAACTTACTAGGCAAGTACTACACTGCTACTTGCCAGCTCCTCAGAGTTTAAGAACAACAGAGACAAATTAATCAAATTAGTTTAGTTTTATTTTAAATAAGAGAAGCTACCTCTGACCTGGCTTAGCAAATAATGGGGGGGGGGGGGGTTAATCAACTAAGATCTAATTTTTCCTATGATCCGGCACCACAAAGAAAAGAACACAATGAAGCAGTTATGAGTTGGTTGGGAGTGCCAATTTAGATTCTTATATTTATTATCTAACACAAGAATTAACCTTAATGATCAACTCGATCTTTGGTTTAACTATTTCTAGGACATTACCCTGAAAATCAAAATAATGTGATCAATGTGTTAGTGAGTTGTGCTACTCTCCTTCATCTGTCCTTCATCTTAAAGCACTTCTTCCTCCTCTCCAGTAAGTTCTACTTTCAAGGGGGAATCTAAGACACTAAACATCCCTCATTCCACACAATCGACCTAATTACTAAAGCATTTGCAGAGCATGCTACTAGGGATATAGTTCACTGTATATCCCTTGTCTAGCCTACACAGGGCCTGTGCTCTATCTCAAGGATCACAAAACACAGCATCACAGTGATAATCTAAGACACTTTATTCCCCTCTCTCTGGTCAATGTAACTATTAAAGAATTCGCCAGGCAATAATTTGCTTACAGAGAGCCCAATCTCACACCTGTTTCAATTACTCTCCGTGAAAGGTTATGTCCCTACTCCAAGCAAAACTTCTATGAATTCTGAAATGGCTTTAAAAAGTTAATGTAATTCTTATGCTTCTCTGATTAATGTATCTATTTATACATCAGGATTCTGCCACAATTCAAATTCATTCTCTGCCCTAATAGAGTAGATTCTATTCACTGTAAGCCCACAGGTTCTTGGGAACACACACTTTTCTATTACCCATCCTACTCCTTTTATATACCTTTTTGTTGGAAAGTTGCAGGTGGAGTCAAAGACTTCCTATTGAAGACCACCAGGGACCTCTGATGTCCAGGAAAGGCCACTGCTTTTCCCTTAGATAGTGAACAATCTGTTCTACTACCTTTACCAACATTTAGTCTAGACTGGAAGGTACAGTATTCTTTCCATGCCCCTGCCTTTGTCCCCTAGACAGATGGTTCTAGTAGTTGGTAATCAGTCTATGATAGAAATCCTAAATGAGGATTATTGACTACTTAGAGAAGCCTAAAGAATAGATTTCCTATCATGCAGATCATAGTAACCCAAGGCTTAATAAAGCTATCATCTTAGTACATCATATCTGTCCCTTAGCTTTATAACATCACTGTAGAGTTTGCCTGCTTCCTTCTCAGTACTCTTAAATAAATTTCAGAAATCTCATACTACCTCTACCTGCCTCTTCTTTCCCTGTTGGCTCTGATACCCTAATAGAGGAAATCTAATTTAGCTCTCTCCTCATACCATACGTATGGAATCCAGTGACATCCCCACTATGTCTCCCAAGGGACACTGGCTCTCTGAATTCTCTAGCAACCCAGGCTATATCTTATCCCAAGGCAAAGTAACTCCATGGGAGCACAAGACAGTGCTTGTGATCATTGTACCATCTACCAAAACTGTGGCAAAATGTTCCTAGAATTTTTCAATGTTCCTCAGATCAGTCTTGCCCAGATTCCTGTTTTTCCAGGCAGGTAGTTCATCAAGTGGATTAGTAAGTTATTTTCTTTTCTCTGGTACTGGGATTTGGATAATAGATCAGATGCCCTATCAAACATCCCACATAAATATATTCTCATACTATCAATTTACAGTTTGATAAAAGTATCTTGGAGAAACACAGGCTGCATTGCCATGTAGTCAATTGTTAACCTTCCCTAACTTTTATGAAACTGTCCAATACCAACTCTTGACTGAAAGTACAGCCTGGAGCTGTTCAATACTTTTCATGAGAATATAACCTACTTACGGTTGATATATTAGTTATTATTATTAGTTATCTATTGATGCATAGCAAATTATCCTACAAACTTATTGACCATGCAAAACAAACATTTGTTACCTTAAAATGGCTGGGTCAGAAACTCTGTTAGTAACATGGTTGTTGAGGTTTGCCTGTGACTCTTGAAAGAAAGGTGAGTCAGGTATTCTCCATGAGTGATTTATCTCCAAGGTCAGTGGAGAGAATGTCCCTTCTAGGTCCAGTCACCTTAGTTTAGTATTGACAGTCCTTTTCTCCTTGATGACTCTTGACTGAAAACATTAGTTCTCACCAAATGAATCTCTTTGTAGAAAATGTTCACAAACTAGGAGCTGGCCTCCATCAGAATAATAGCAACTTCAAGAAAGAGACAAAGACAGAGATGTAGCCAGAGACTTATATTCTGAGTCTCAAAACACACTATGACAAACTATTTAAAGCCTATTCTGAAATGTATTGTTTAAATTCTTTAGCTTTAGTATTCTCCTGTAGGTTAACCTTTTGATACAAGCCTTCAACCAGATGGGATACATTAACTCAACCATATGGCAGAAAGAATGCTTACCCACTTAATTTGACTCCACAGTTAGAAAAATGTGACCAGAAAATAAATTATAATCGGCACTGTCTTTGTCACTTTTCAGGCCCATTATAGTTAAGCATATGGGGCCCCCCTTGTTCAATAACTGTGGGATGGCAGCAGTCCAGCATTAAGTCAAACATGAAGCCCCCTTAAGCCCAGGGCTCTGTCTAACTATGGGGCTATATACATGAATCCAGCCCTAATTATGGGAAATCATTTTTTATTTTCCAAATTATCAATTTTTACCAAGAATCCTCCAGAATTGGTCAAGTCTTTCCACCTAACAGTTCATAAGTGGCTGTAGCCCACTACAGTTCAGGATGAGAACCTACAGACTATGTCCCTTAACTCTGTTCCTCATCAGAGCTGGACCCAGGGCTGCTCCTCCTGGGTTATTATATTATGAAAGTCCCAGACTCTGATGTCTAGTCTCAGCTTGCTCCAGCTTGTTCTAGTTTTGTGATTTCTGTTCTCCTGGCTTCATAAGAACCCTGATATCTGATTTTGGCACTTGGCCTTTAGTAAACAAAGTTACCTTCTGACACCTGAAAATAGTCTCAACTTTGGCTGGTTTCAGCTCTCCCAGATCCTCAGCATTTAATGCGCCATATCACAAATGTGATGCTTTCTGTTCCCTCTCTGAATTCCAATTAATCTCATTGGGTAAATCAGACCTTCTTACTTATTATCAAGGTTTAAAATATGTCATCAGAAGACAATATAAGCCACAGCTCTTTCAACAGAAAGCATGGCCATGTTTTTTTCCTTTTATCTTCTGTTGGCTTCTCAAAATTCTCTTTTTTTAACTTTTAATAAACTTAATAATGCTCTTCTGTATGTTCCACTCAAGCATGTTCTCCTTTCTTGTTCTCAGTCACTACATCTCTTTCTCTGTTGCCTCTTCCATCTACAGCAGCCCTATTGCCATCTTCCTGCCTCATTTAGGTGTGGAGATGGCAGTATGCATTCTTTAGCTTCTTTTTTATGACCCTGTCTTATCTGCATGTGCCATTGCCTTGATAAAATACCTTCACAAATGTAACTTGAGCAAGGAAGAGTTTTCTCTGACTCAGGTCTACAGCCCATCACAAGAAAGGCATCAGGGCAGCAAGAGTTTGAGACAGTTAGTCACATTGCCTCTATGGTCAGGAAGCAGAGGGAGATCAATGGCCATGCTCATCTTGGTTTCTTTCTTGTGCTATCAAGGATCCTATAGAGAAGTTTTAATCCAGCAACATGGCTGCTCTGGCAGAGATCACATTGAAAGACCTTCTAAGTCCTTGTGATCTGGCTGGAATACAGACATTCCCTTAGAACACACCTTTATTCCCAAACAATGAAGGTAAAGTTGGTTTGTGGAAGGAAGCAGCCATGTTTGAAAGTGACGTCTAATTAAGAGGCAGACAAAGTAACAAATCAGAAAGAGATTTGCCAGAATGAGTCAGAGTTAGGATATGCCCGACTCTTACAAGAAAAGATAGGAAAGAGAGGCTACTTAAGACCAGTGCAGAGAGAGTCAGGTATGGAGGTTCGATTGAATTCAGGCAGTGCAGTGGAGTTCAGTTGAGTTCATGCAGTTCCACTCAGATCCGCTCAGTTTGTAATCAGTGCAGCTCAGTTCCTGGAATCTGAAGCATTTTTCCAAGGAGAACAATTCTGTGAGAAGCCAAGAGAAACCAGTTTGAAATCAGTCAGCTCAGAGAGGCCTTTTGAGTCAGAAGAGCAGAGTTCAGAAAGAAATAGAAAGGGTGAGCTAATTCAGCAGTAAACCTCCAAGACTACAATTACATCTGCTGAATATGAGTTACTTTTACATATCCAATCCCAGGGGACAGTGCCACTCTCTCCTTTTAGGCAGGCTTTCAAACTTCATTTAAACCAATCAAACTAATCACTCACAAATGTGGCCAGAAGCTTAATCAGATTTATAAAGTCTCTTACAAATATCTTCTGAGGCTATCTCAGATGATTCCAGATCCTGTGAAGTTGGCAGTCAGCACTGACCACGCCCAACCCTCAACTGTCACATATCTTTGTAAGTTAATGCTGTATACTCCTTTATTACATCCTGGCTTCCAGACTTGTATATTTCACTACCTTCTTTGTGTATCCATGTCTTTCATCTGCCAAATAGACATGAACATATTTAAAAGACTGTCATTTTCTTAGTTTTCCTTATCTCAGAAGGAAGAATTATCTAATACTTGAAGCTGAAGACCAAAGTTAGTCAGCATTTATTCACGCACATGTTCTCTATCACTCACTCAATCCAGTCCCTTTTCCAAGCCTGTGGGCTCTTCTTCCAAATAGTTTGCACACATACTCCTCTCCACAGTCCTCCTATCTCATGATCCAGAGTCCACTAGTCATCAATTATATCAATTTTATCAATATATGCTATATATTTATACTACATATATACATCATCATCCAACTAGTCTCCCACATGACTTCGACAGCCAGAATCTCCTCTTTAAATAAGATCAATGATATTAAAAGAAACGTAATCATTCTCAAACATTTCTGCAAGTTCCACATCTATCACATTAGCATAAAATTCAAATGCTACAATTTCTCTAGCTTTTCCTCCAGGCTTACCTCTCTTTCCTTTCAGTAAGTTCATCCAACATTGTAAGCGTGATTTTCTCAATCACAGCAGCTTTGAATCAGCTTCCTCACATTACCATTTTGTTCAGACCTTCACATAGCTGAAACTTTTTCATCACCTTAGGAAATATTTGCTAAGCACATTATCGAATGCTTTGATAATCCATTCAATGTCACAATCTCTGCCCCCCCATACACATGTTCTGATTTTTGTCTTTTCCTCTCTTGTTCCCTTCTTTCCTCTTCTCTTTCCCTCTTTATTTCTTTTGTTTCCACCTGTTTCTCCTGTTATTTTATTAGAAGTATCTTTTACTTTGTCCACAAATGCATCTTGAGCCCTGGAAGAGGGGGCACATAGTGAATACTCAACAAACTTTCCTGAACCCACATTCTTAGAGTGATACAGTAATATCTACTGGACCTCAAAAATTGTCAACCCATGAGCCAAATCTGGACACCATCTGTCTTGAGACATAAAATTTTATTGGAACACAACTATGTGTTTGTTTATACATTGCATGTAGTGGCTTTCATGCCACAACAAAAGAGCTGAGTAGGTACAAACAAATCTATAAAACTCAGGAAGCTGCAACTGCTTACAGTCCGCTCCTTTCCAGAAAGCATTTGCTCATCTCTGCCGTGATACATGCCAAGCCAAGTCAGCATGCAGTGTGAAGGGAATAGGCAGGCACTACCAGGAAGAATTCCTATGGAGGTGGAGCATCCACTCCACATAACTAAGCCATAAGTCTTATGAGGTTTATCCTCCCATCCTCTGGAGTTCATATATCTTACCAGCTCTCCAGGACAGTAACCACTTCTATGTGTCTAGACAAGCCAGCATGATGTGAAATATGACATATCTATGTAATGTCAGAGAACTTTTAGCACTTTAGAAGACACTGTAAATAATCATGGGACAAATATACATGTGGATATTGCTGGCCATCACACACAAAACTACATTTTCTTTTTCAAAATCAAGATAGGGGAAAAAAGTTTTTCTTCCCAAGTCAATATCTGAATTCCACATGTGTAAGACCTATTCTAGTAATAATATTTAGTATAACAGCTGCAATGATATTGCGTTGCTAAATTTATGGTACTCTTAACAACTTAGACTAAATAATATTATTTAGTTTGACTCTCAGGTCTTTAAAGAGGTCGGGTTAGTATTGAAAGATTAATGATGATGTAAGAATTACTATCCCCATCATCCTCAGTTTTATAATTGAGGCACTATAATTGCCTGTAAAGTATGCTGATTAAAAATATTAGGGATATCACTCAGTCGGTCACTGAAGCACTTGCAAAATAAGCATGAGAACCCATGTTCATATTCCTAGCACCTATGTAAAAGAAACCAGATATAACGGCTCCCATCTGGAACCTCAGTGTTAAGTGAGTAGATTCCCAGACCTGTAGGTTCAATGAGAGACCTTCCCTCAAAAAATAAGGTGGACACAACTGAGAAAGATATCTATTGTCAAAATCATGCCTAAACATGAGTGTGCACATATGTGCATGTGTGCATTGCATACAAACTAATTTCTTGGAAGATCCCAGCTGGAAAAAAAGCACTTTCTGAGATTTTCCTCTTGTCTTAACCTTCCTTATAACAATCCTTATTGTACAAGTCAAAGAAACAGGTGTGTGTTAACCCTTGGGCAAGGACATTATACATAGAGAGTAAGAAATAACATGAAGTTGTTCTACACATGAACTCTGCAGCCACTATGAACTGTTTCGCCAAGACAGCATTCATTGTTTGTTCTCTGTTCTTTATACTCTCACTGTTGGACTATAAGGAAATCGGAGTCTCCTAATAGAGATATCAACTTGGTTTCTGCATGAAATAATTCTCAACATGTCTAGGAAGGCCCCTTCCACCAATGTGAAGGTACTCATGTAACCATGGAGTCTTTGGGAGAACTGGGGAACTGTTATACCATATATCTTCAGGTCTCTCTTCCTAGGACATTTTCCAGAGGCACCAAAGCACTGGTAAAATAGTCATGGATTAGGTAGGCACCTTATGTCAAGGAGTAGCCATGTTTCACGCTCTGCTTAAGATCTTTGACTCTTCCTTGGACCATTCTCAAAACTCATCTTACTGCTCCATTTCCTAAATCAAGTAACCATTTATACACATGTTCTATTAAAACAAGTACAAGAGGTTCACTGTTGTGGTTCTGTGTACAAGAAGAGCCCTTGGAGTACTGCTAGGCTGCACATTGAGAGGAAATAAGAAGGTGGTTAGCACTAGCCCTTCAATCCAAGTCAACTTTGAGAATGCCTTGGCCAGGCCAATGACAGGACAGTTCAGTTGTTCCTGGAAGAGTCTCACAGGACCATTAACCCTCTGGTTCTTACACTCTCACCCAACTGCTACTGGTTCATAGAAGATTGGGGGGTTGATTCAAAGGTTTAAAAACTCTGGAAACCTGAGTTTCTAGTTTCTACGGGGCAAATATTAATATTTTGACTTGACTCCTTTGTCTGACTCTCCCGAGCACTGTGTTTTCCTGCTTTAGCCAGTTACTGGAATCAGATGACTCAGCTCGTCCTACCAGAATATGCCCATTCCCAAGCCTGATCTCTTAAATATCCCTTCTCTTCTTATTTCTGAGTCGATGTTTAAGAGGACTACAGGAGTTCATTGTTGTTATTACAATTAATGAAAAGACAGACCATGAATTTGGAATAGAGAAAAGATGGATGTATGAGTTTGGAGGGAGGAAAGGGATGGAGGCAATGATATAATTACATAATATAAAAAATGAAAGAAAAATTGAGAATAAAAAAGTACATATGTTAACGAAATCCCACGAGAAGACAGAACTGGGTAACATGCCATTCTGTCACAACCTATGATGAAGACGTTGACTCTTGGATGGATTAAGATTCTGATAGTTGACAGGTGTGCTTATTTCGGTAATTAGCTTGTATTTTTCCAGCAGTTAGCCAACTATGTTGATAGAAATAGTGTAAAATAAGCTATTTTAAAATTGTAACTATATAAGCAAAATATGTAACCCAAGAGTAAATTGCTCCTCATCTAGGATATGTAATTAATCACAAGTAGGCCATATAATAAAATAAAATTTTTTAAAGTTCAATTTGGACTGCTTAGATACAACCTTCATATCAAATAAATGAGTGTTAAGTAGACTGAATGAAGAGAGACTGAATAAAAGAGACGAAATGGATCCTCGTCCTTTTGAATAATATTTTAGAGCCTGTGAGATGACATTACATGTAAGGATGCTTGCCATGAGCATGACAACCTGAGTTAGCTCCCTGGACCACACATGGTAGAGAGAAACATTTCTTCAGGTTATTCTCTTACATCTAAATTCATAGGATGGTCAGAGACATATACACTTGCACATAGACACACTGAGTGTGAAAATTTGAAATTAATGGTATTCTATCAAACACGACTCAGCTAAACAACTAGGCAAAGTTCTAAATTAATAATATGTCATCTATTTTTGTTTCAATTTTCTATACAAATCATTTGAAAGCCACTTGCAAAATTATCGCTCATTAGCATTTTCTCAAAAATGTTTTCTGGGTGGTAAATGACTACAATTTCTACCTAATATCTGAGCTATACCATATGCCAGAACAAAAATAGCATTTTAAATTCATTCTCTTTTTGTAAATTGTTAGTGTAATACCCTTGGCCCAGTGCCAACCTCCACAATGCCAGGTGTAAACTGTGTTTAAATTTGGATGAGTGTGGATGGTCACAGAAAAAAGTCACCCAATGAGATACAAATGTATCCCTAAGATTTCTAGCTTTTCACATGTAATGACAGAATCATTTTTAAACAATTTATGAAGCTAAGAAGTGAATGGCAAATGACACGTGAAATGATTTTTAACCACCTAGAATCTGTTGTGCTGCACCTGCACACAACAGGATCTAAACATTTTTTGCAAGTTTTTGAAAGACCGTGTGGTCAATGTGTCATGAGAGACACAGCTGTCATTTCATTATTTCACTCATTTAGAATTTCTAGGCCTTTCTCGTCTATCAATCTAAAAACACGGATGAGAGTTAATTATTATAATGTTTCAATTTTAGCGATTACTTGTAATAATTTCTACTAGACTGACTGCCCAATTACAGTTTAAGATGTCTACACTTCTCTATTTTTTTGTTCTTTATATATACTAAGTACCTAATATATTACAGACAATGTTGCAAACACTGCAGAACCCTCAAGTAAAACAGACACAAATATTCTCGGTAGCTAAAGGAATTAATTATAAAAACTAAAAAAAAGAAGAAGAAATAAATACATCAGTTAATGACTAGTTTGAAAGAAACAAAATTTGCTGTAAGTGGAGAACAGGAATACACAGTCAATTATTTCTAATATACCCCTTAGCTGTACCATGCTCCTTCTGCCCCCCCTCCATTCCCTGGGGACTGTGGGAGCCTTGCTGCAGATCCAGTTTTCCTCCTTTCTGTGAACCCTCTTAGCCCTATCTTCCCTCCTGTTTCCATTCCTTTGTGTCCACTACTGATAACTAGAATCACTTTCTACCTGGGACCCCGAAAGCAACACTATACCTCACACAGCCCTTTCTCCTAGCCTACCTCAACCTGAAGAAGCATTCCTACCAGGCAACTGAAAGTCTAAGAACCAGAGAGGATAACAAAAACCAAGTAACAGAATACCCATCCAATAAGGACAAGTTCAGATCAGTACTGTGCCCGGGATCAGCTCAGTCATCCTGATCCTATATGCAAATATTAGCAGCCAAGACAACATGCCTCCACCAGAACTTGGTCATGCAATATAGCTGAAGCACCAAACAAGGACTTCGTGGGATTTTTTTTCCATTCAGTTTGTTTATATGGTGGATTATGTTGATGGATTTTCTATATTGAACCATCCCTACATCCCTGGGATGAAACCTACTTGATCATGGTGGATGATGTATTTGATGTGGTCATGGATTCGGTTCATGAGTATTTTATCAAGTATTTTGGCATAAATGTTCATAAGAAAAATCAATCTGAAGTTACCTTTCTTTGTCGAGTCTTTGTGTGGTTTAGGTATCAGGGCAACTGTGGCTTCATAGAATGAGTATTGCAGTGTCCATTCTATTTCTGTTTTGTAGAATAGTTTGAGAAGTATTGGTATTAACCCTTCTTTGAATGTCTGGCAGAATTCTGTACTAAAACCATCTGATCCTGGGCTTACTTTTTTTTTTTTTGATTGGGAAACTTTTAATGACTGTTTCTATTTCTTTAGGGGTCCTAAACAACTGGAGTGGAGGCTATTCCAAAAACTGTTGCCTGTAATTCTTCTAGTTGGGCTGCCTTGTCTCCCCTCAGTAGGAGAGGACGTGCCTAGCTAGCCTAGCCTCACAGAAACTTGAAGTACCTGGGTGGGGGATGACTAAGGGTCCCGCACCCACTCAAAGGAGAAGGGGGCAGAGAAGGAGGAAGGATTGTGGGAGGGGTGAACCAGAGATGAGGGCAGTAAGCTGTATATAAAGTAAAAGTAAAAATGAAAAAATAAAAAATAAGAAGAAAAGGACTTCAAAATAGAGATTATGAATATGTTTAAGGACCTTAAAGAAGATACAAACAAATTCTTCAATTACATCTTTGAAAACACAGTGGAGTAAAATAATGAAAAGCGGTCAAGACATAAAAATAGAAATAGAATCACTAAAGAAAACCCAAGCTGAGATAAAACTGGAAATGAAAAATGTAGGAAGTCAAAAACCTCAGAGGGAAACCTTAACAAGAGAGTTCAAGACATGAAAGAGAATCTCGGGTACTGAAGACAAGTGAAAAGAAATGGATACCTCAGTCAAAAAAGAAAATATGTTATATCTTTAAAAAGGTTCAAATCATCCAGGAAAATCTGGGATGCTATGAAAAAGGTCAAATCTAAGAATGATAGAAATAGAGGAAGGAGAAGACATCCAGGTCAAAAGCACAGAAAATATTTTAACAACATTATGTAAGAAAATCCATCTAGCCTAAAGAAGGAGATGCCTATCAAGGTACAAGATATACACAGAACACCAAATATACAAGGCCAGAAAAGAAATTACCTGCAGCATGTAATAATCAAACATAAAATATACAAAATGAAGAAAGAATATTAAAATCTTCAAGCAAAAAGACAAAATTACATATAAATGCAGACCTATTAGAATTATTCCTGACTTCTCAATGAAGACCTAAAAGCTATTGGGCCTGGACACATAGTACATAGACTCTAAGACACTGTAAATTCCAGCTCAGACTACTATACCCAGCAAAACTTTCTATCATAATAAATGGGGAAAGAAAACTTTTCTATGATGAAACCAAATTTAAGTAATATCTATCTACAAATCTAATGCTACAGAAAGTACTAGAAGGGAAAAATAAAACCTAAAAAGATTAACCACACCCAAGAAATCAAAAAGAATAAATAATCCCAGAGATTATTTATCAAAATCAAAAGAGAGGGATAATCTCACACCATAACAGCAACATAACAGGAACCAAATAAACTATTTCCAATTGATAACCACTGGTAAGGAAAAATTCGGTTTCTCTAATGCAATTTTAATGGTCATATAAAGCACACTTAATACAGGCCCCATGCACAGCAGTAGATGACCAACACAGGATAAACTAAATGATGTTTTTATAGGTTTTTCTGTTTCATACTCCTTTGTTGTAGAATATTTGGTCTTACTGGATTTGTATGTTCTAGTTTCCAGTTTGTGTTTTTATGGGGAGGGTTTAGTGTGTGTGTGTGTGTGTGTGTGTGTGTGTGTGTGTGTGTGTGTGTGTATGTGTGTGTATGTGTATGTGTGTGTACGTGTATGTGTGTGTATGTGTTGTGTGTTTGTGTGTGTGTATATGTGTGTGTATGTGTGTGTGTATGTGTGTGTATGTGTATGTGTGTGTACGTGTATGTGTGTGTATGTGTTGTGTGTTTGTGTGTGTGTATATGTGTGTGTATGTGTGTGTGTGTGTATATGTGTGTGTATGTGTGTGTGTGTGTGTGTGCTTCTTGTGCTATGGGGGTATTATTATTATTGTTGTCTGTTTTCTAAAGAGAAGAAAGAAGGTGAGGAGAAGGTGGATGGGGAAGGAGGTGTGAGAAAGAGCTGGAGGATCAATATATGTATATAAATGTCTATAGCTTTCTATACACATGTATATAAATGAACTATACAATACATATAGCTATAGTATATGAACATTTTACTTTCATGAAAGGAATAGCTATGTCCACTTTCTCTCAATTTCATTTATTTCATTTGGGTACTCAGTACTTGAGTACCCAAAGCCATCTTGAAAGTATGCAAGTATTTGGGGAAAAAATGATGCAGTATTGACAGTGGATTGAAATACAGTTAAACTGAAGGTTAATGAAATAATTGAGCCAGGAAAACAGGCTGGAGAGCTGGAGAATATTTTATTGCAATAACTCCCATCATCACTAAGACTTGTACTGGTCCTCCTATAAGAAGACCACAACCCTGTAAAAGTAACTGAAACTATTTAGAAAATCTCTAAGGTCATTCATATTATTCTTGTAGACAAGCCATCTATATAAAATATTTGAAAAAATAAAAAAATACATGTATATTCATTCCCTATTAAAAGAAAAGCTAGTGGCTTTTTGTGTTGAAAATACCATCTGGATCATTTCAAGCTTAAGAGGCACCAAATGTAGGATTAAAAGGCCTAATGTCTTAAATATATAAACACAAAATTCTTACCAGAGATCCCAAATCTTTTTGAAAATTATCCTCGGTAAGCTGATTGGCACTTGTCACTTTCTGTGTTTTCTTCCATCAAAGTGCCACAATACATCCTAGAAGGGATTCTAAAAAGGCAACATGATTACACAAGAGGTCAGTGTGAGCAAACGTACCTGAAGGCCTTAACAGCTATGTGCAGGTGACAAAGGGAGCTGAGCAGAGATCAGTAATGTTTGAATCACTGAGGGAAAAACTGTGTTAAATAATTCTGTAACTTCCTATTTCTGGAAAGACATTGATTAGTATAGAAAGCAAAACAATATTTTACCAAAAAAAATATAAGGGAGAGATTTACTCGTCAAAATAATTTTTTTTCATTACTAGAGATGGAACCTAAGACATTCCTGGGTCACAACTGCTCTAATACAAAGCTCTACCCTTGATAAGTCATTGAATTTTAACATTGGTTAAAAAGAAAAGATTATTAGTGCAAGCTAAAATAATGTAGTTCAAAAATTTTAATATCTTTTTCTTTAAACAATTGTAGTCAGTCAGTTACATATGTTCAGTAGTCTTTGATGCTAGGGGTTTTTGAGAAATTATAAAAAAAAAACAGTAAACTTAACAAAAAAATCAGTGTCGTTTGTTTCATTTAAATGACTTAGATTTCAAAACAAGAATATATTCTAGTCAAATAAGCACCTATGCAAACAGTGGATCCAGTGCCTGAAATCACTAGGAATCTTAGCCACGACCTCTGAATTGAGCACTACCAAAAGCAAAGGACTCTCTTTTCAAATGGTGAGCCCTAAACACATACATACAAGTCACATTATGTAGACTGAGTAGGTTGTGCTTATATACATATGCCTATGTAACAATTAATGGAAAAGGAATCAATTAAAAGAGAGCTAGTCCCTTGGCAGGGAAGAGAGAGGCAAAGATTAAAACAGAGACTGAAGGAACACCCATTCAGAGCCTGCCCCACATGTGGCCCATACATATACAGCCACCCAATTAGACAAGATGGATGAAGCAAAGAAGTGCAGACCGACAGGAGCCGGATGTAGATCGCTCCTGAGAGACACAGCCAGAATACAGCAAATACAGAGGCGAATACCAGCAGCAAACCACTGAACTGAGAATAGGACCCCCGTTGAAGGAATCAGAGAAAGAACTGGAAGAGCTTGAAGGGGCTCGAGACCCCATATGTACAACAATGCCAAGCAACCAGAGCTTCCAGGGACTAAGCCACTACCTAAAGACTATACATGGACTGACCCTGGACTCTGACCTCATAGGGAGCAATGAATATCCTAGTAAGAGCACCAGTGGAAGGGGAAGCCCTGGGTCCTGCTAAGACTGAACCCCCAGTGAACTAGACTGTTGGGGGGAGGGGGACAATGGGGGGAGGGTGGGGAGGGGAACACCGATAAGAAAGGGGAGGGGGGAGGGGGATGTTTGCCCGGAAACTGGGAAAGGGAATAACACTCGAAATGTATATAAGAAATACTCAAGTTAATAATAAAAAAATAAAATAAATAAAATAAAAAAAAAGAGAGCTAGTATTGGGAGGATTTAGAGGAAGGAAAGGGAAGGGGAAATGGTGTAATTATATTAATCTCAAATAATAAAAAGAAAATATGAGAAATAAATAAGATGGTTAAGTGAAGATAAGAACAGAAAGGGCTTTCCTTTTTTCATTTCTATTTATTCATTTAAACAATGTGTATTGATTACTACCTGCTACACCTCCTTTTGAAAATGAACTAAGATGGAAATATTTACTGAGAACCAGATCGTAAGGAGACATTTAGAAACCTCTAGATCATTCCCTTATGCATATTCATCTAGCAGAAAAATCAGGCATGGACACATACCGTAAGTTCACTCCTACGTGTAAGATCCAGTAGCAATTGCAATGGAGAAATAGCTGGGCAGTACAGAATGTACCAAGATAGGAATGGTCAAACCTTGATCCATTTTTCAAAACATTTTGGGACTTTTCATATACATGTGTAATGTGTAGCCCAATTCTGACATAATCGGACTAGAATGGGCAAAAAAAGGAGTAGGTTTTTTATTTTTGTTTTTTCTTTAATCTTGAGTATTTATCCAGCATTGTGGCTTGGGCAATGAAGGTGGCTCATCGGGGAAAAAGCATTTGCCGTGCAAGACTGGGCAACCTGAGTTTGGTTCCCAGAGAATATATGAAGATAGAAGGAGAGAACAAGCTTAGAAAGGCATCCCTCTGACCTCCACATAAGTACTGTGGCATGTGAGCCCACACACACATACATCATACACACATATACACACAAAACAAAATAGATTTTAAAAACGCTTTAAAACTATGAGAAGGAACAGGCAGTTGTTATGTTTATATTGAGGTAGTTCTGAACAAAAGCCTATAAGGGACAGGGATATACATGAGGACACCTGTCATTGAAATTTAGTCTAATATGGCACATCTAAACACAATCCAGGAACCCACACTTAGTGCTCAGTAAAACTATGAAGTTTGCGAATATGTATCTGTGGACTTTCCTTCTGAAATTCTTCCAATTTCCATACTTCAAAGGCTGGTTCAAGTCGCTGAGGGACAGCTTTGAAAAGAGTGGGGATTGCAAGATGTTTCAAGAGCTGCATTTAAAAGCACTCTGAACATTAAGCCAAGTCATGGAGTCAGCCCAAGTGCCTATCAAAAGATGAATAGATAAACAGCATATGATATATGTACATTATGGAGTACTGTTCAGCTGGAAAAAAACCAAAAGCATGTGTTTTACCTCATATATGCAACCTATAAATAAACAAACACATATACATAGGCATATAACAGCAGTTAATAGAAAAAGAGACCATGATTTGGGGAAAAAAGTAAGAAAGGATATATGAGTGTGTTTTCAGGGAAGAAACATAAGGAGGAGAAGATATAATTATATTATAACCTCAAAATAAAAGAAATAATAATAAAGGAACTAAAATAAATATATACAGTAGAAGAGATACTATTAGGGGAAGGTAGGGTCATCAGAGGAGGAGGGACCTAAGTAGAGTGAAGAAGCAACATGATCAACATATAATTACATACATGTGTGAAAATGTCATAATGAAATTCATTAATTCATACAATTAGTATAGTCTAATAGAAAAATGAGGCAAAAAGAGAAATAACTGAAATTCCAGGTCTGACCAAGAATAATGGCTCAGCTGGATCTTCCTAGACTTCACAATGCCAGGAGACCACAGTCTTATTGAGAAGACTGTCATACAGGTGTGGTATTTGGGGCTCTTCCTCAGCTCTCTTCAGTAATAAGTTTAAAATAGCAAGCTAACAAATGAACTGAATGTACAAGAGAGTCTCTACTTAAAAGTTATCCAAAGCTGGATGATGCCTCATGTCAAAAACTGTGGGACAGAAAAGGGGGGCACAGATCTTCCTGGTTGCTGCCGCCGCGGAGAGCTCGTAGGCAGCAACCCACGAGCAAACTTGACCACAGGTAAGACCAACTGTTCTGCTGCAAGAGACCTGCCTGGTGAACTCAGGACACACAGAGTCTGGGCACTTCCCATGTTTATCGGGAGTCCCAAACCCGAGGATCCCGGCCCGCAGCAGCTCTTTGCTCCCAAACCCCGTGGGAGAGAGACCTGGTCAGGTGGGCACTCCTGAGGCTGCAGAGTGGAAGAGACCACCAACACTGCCCACCCCTGCCCACATCCCTGGCCCAAGAGGAAACTGTATACAGCCTCTGGGTTCCCGTAGAGGAGGGCCAAGGAGCAGCAGGACCGATGCGCCTGAGACACCGCCGGAATCTGAAGGGACCGACCAGATAAACAGTTCTCTGCACCCAAATCCCGTGGGAGGGAGAGCTAAACCTTCAGAGAGGCAGACAGGCCTGGGAAACCAGAAGAGACTGCACTCTGCACACATCTCTGACACCAGAGGAAAACACCCCACGAGCAAACTTGAGCCTCGGGACCACAGGTAAGACCAACTTTTCTGCTGCAAGTGACCTGCCTGGTGAACTCAAGACACAGGCCCACAGGAAAAGCTGAAGACCCGTAGATAGGAAAAACTACACGCCCGAAAGCAGAACACTCTGTCATCATAACTGGCTGAAAGAAAACAGGAAAACAGGTCTACAGCACTCCTGACAAACAGGCTTATAGGACAGTCTAGCCACTGTCAGAAATAGCAGAACAAAGTAACACTAGAGATAATCTAATGGCGAGAGGCAAGCACAGGAACCCAAGCAACAGAAACCAAGACTACATGGCATCATCGGAGCCCAATTCTCCCACCAAAGCAAACACAGAATATCCAAACACACCAGAAAAGCAAGATCTACTTTCAAAATCATATTTGATCATGATGCTGGAGGACTTCAAGAAAGACGTGAAAAACTCCCTTAGAGAACAAGTAGAAGCCTACAGAGAGGAATCGCAAAAATCCCTGAAAGAATTCCAGGAAAACACAATCAAACAGTTGAAGGAATTAAAAATGGAAATAGAAGCAATCAAGAAAGAACACGTGGAAACAATCCTGGATATAGAAAACCAAAAGAAGAGACAAGGAGCTGGAGATACGAGCTTCACCAACAGAATACAAGAGATGGAAGAGAGAATCTAAGGAGCAGAAGATTCCATAGAAATCATTGACTCAACTGTCAAAGATAATGTAAAACAGAAAAAGCTACTGGTCCAAAACATACAGGAAATCCAGGACTCAACGAGAAGATCAAACCTAAGGATAATAGGTATAGAAGAGAGTGAAGACTCCCAGCTCAAAGGACCAGTAAATATCTTCAAAAAAATCATAGAAGAAAACTTCCCTAACCTAAAAAAAGAGATACCCGTAGGCATACAAGAAGCCTACAGAACTCCAAACAGATTGGACCAGAAAAGAAACACCTCCCGTCACATAATAGTCAAAACACCAAACGCACAAAATAAAGAAAGAATATTAAAAGCAGTAAGGGAAAAAGGTCAAGTAACATATAAAGGCAGACCTATCAGAATCACACCAGACTTTTCGCCAGAAACTATGAAAGCCAGAAGATCCTGGACAGATGTCATACAGACCCTAAGAGAACACAAATGCCAGCCCAGGTTATTGTATCCTGCAAAACTTTCAATTAACATAGATGGAGAAACCAAGATATTCCATGACAAAACCAAATTTACACAATATCTTTCTACAAATCCAGCACTACAAAGGATAATAAATGGTAAAGCCTAACATAAGGAGGCAAGCTACACCCTAGAAGAAGCAAGAAACTAATCGTCTTGGCAACAAAACAAAGAGAAGAAAAGCACACATGGATAACCTCATATCCAAATATGAATATAACAGGAAGCAATAATCACTATTCCTTAATATCTCTCAACATCAATGGCCTCAACTCCCCCAAAAAAAAGACATAGATTAACAAACTGGATACTCAACGAGGACCCTGCATTCTGCTGCCTACAGGAAACACACCTCAGAGACAAAGACAGACACTACCTCAGAGTGAAAGGCTGGAAAACAACTTTCCAAGCAAATGGTCAGAAGAAGCAAGCTGGAGTAGCCATTCTAATATCAAATAAAATCAGTTTTCAACTAAAAGTCATCAAAAAAGATAAGGAAGGACACTTCATATTCATCAAAGGAAAAATCCACCAAGATGAACTCTCAATCCTAAATATCTATGCCCCAAATACAATGGCACCTACATACGTAAAAGAAACCTTACTAAAGCTCAAAACACACATTGCACCTCACACAATAATAGTAGGAGATTTCAACACCCCACTCTCATCAATGGACAGATCATGGAAACAGAAATTAAACAGAGACATAGACAGACTAAGAGAAGTCATGAGCCAAATGGACTTAACAGATATTTATAGAACATTCTATCCTAAAGCAAAAGGATATACCTTCTTCTCAGCTCCTCATGGTACTTTCTCCAAAATTGACCATATAATTGGTCAAAAAACGGGCCTCAACAGGTACAGAAAGATAGAAATAATCCCATGCGTGCTATCGGACCACCACGGCCTAAAACTGGTCTTCAATAACAATAAGGGAAGAAGGCCCACATATACGTGGAAATTGAACAATGCTCTACTCAATGATAACCTGGTCAAGGAAGAAATAAAGAAAGAAATTAAAAACTTTTTAGAATTTAATGAAAATGAAGGTACAACATTCCCAAACTTATGGGACACCATGAAAGCTGTGCTAAGAGGAAAACTCATAGTGCTGAGTGCCTGCAGAAAGAAACAGGAAAGAGCATATGTCAGCAGCTTGACAGCACACCTAAAAGCTCTAGAACAAAAAGAAGCAAATACACCCAGGAGGAGTAGAAGGCAGGAAATAATCAAACTCAGAGCGGAAATCAACCAAGTAGAAACAAAAAGGACCATAGAAAGAATCATCAGAACCAAAAGTTGGTTCTTTGAGAAAATCAACAAGATAGATTAAACCCTTAGCCAGACTAACGAGAGGACACAGAGAGTGTGTCCAAATTAACAAAATCAGAAATGAAAAGGGAGACATAACTACAGATTCAGAGGAAATTCAAAAAATCATCAGATCTTACTATAAAAGCCTATATTCAACAAAACTTGAAAATCTGCAGGAAATGGACAATTTCCTAGACAGATACCAGATACCGAAGTTAAATCAGGAACAGATAAACCAGATAAACAACCCCATAACTCCTAAGGAAATAAAAGCAGTCATTAAAGGTCTCCCAACCAAAAAGAGCCCAGGTCCAGACGGGTTTAGTGCAGAATTCTATCAGACCTTCATAGAAGACCTCATACCAATACTATCCAAACTATTCCACAAAATTGAAACAGATGGAGCACTACCGAATTCCTTCTATGAAGCCACAATTACTCTTATACCTAAACCACACAAAGACACAACAAAGAAAGAGAACTTCAGACCAATTTCCCTTATGAATATCAACACAAAAATACTCAATAAAATTCTGGCAAACCGAATCCAAGAGCACATCAAAACAATCATCCACCATGATCAAGTAGGCTTCATCCCAGGCATGCAGGGATGGTTTAATATACGGAAAACCATCAACGTGATCCATTATATAAACAAACTGAAAGAACAAAACCACATGATCATTTCATTAGATGCTGAGAAACCATTTGACAAAATTCAACATGATAAAAGTCCTGGAAAGAATAGGAATTCAAGGCCCATACCTAAACATAGTAAAAGCCATATAGAGGCCCATGAGCAGGGCCCATGCTCAGGAGTAGTTGGCCAATGCAGAGAGAACTCAACGGTAGTTTTGTGGACTCTGTCTCAGAAAGCTTTGTTGTGGGCATTTTTTTAGCTTAGCTTATCAGTCTTTTGCTTATGTATTATGGTTTTGAATTCAATGTTTTTGTGAGTTTACTTGTGCGCATGTGCGTGTGTGTTCCTTGTATTGTTAATTGCGGTTTTTTTGGGGCTTTGTTTTATTTACCTGCTTTGTTTTTTTCTAAAAAGAGAAAAAAGGGGCATGGAGTGGGGTGGCTGTGGAGATATGAAGGATCTAGGAGTTAGGGGAGAGGAATCTGATCAGAAGTTTTACGAAAGTGTTTTTCAATAAAAAATATTTGAAGGAAAGGACCTATGGTACATAAACACCGTGCAATTCTATTTGTTGATTTAAAAATAAAATCTTTTGCGGTAACATGGAAGATTCCTACAGATATATAAAATGAAGTAAGTCAGCCAATTACAAAATTCTATTATTTCACTAATATGTAGAATATTAATAAATTAATTAAGATTATTATTAAGATAATAATAAACAGAAAGCAAAGTGGTGGCTAGTGGGGGTTAAAGGACTAAGGTAAGAAAACTGCCCATACTTTATTCTAGGAATACATAATCAAAAATGGATAGTGCAGTGGTTTGAGTGGGTTTGGCCACCAAAACTCATGTGTTTGAAGAGTTGGCCCACACAGACCGACACTATTAGGAGATGTGTCCTTGTTAGAATAGTTGTGGTCTTGTTGGAGGAAGTGTATCACTGTTAGGGTGGGCTTGGACGATCTATACTAAAGTCCCACCCAGTGCAGAAGGGTCAGCCTCCTTCTGCCTGCCTTGGGACATAGAACTCTCAGCTCCTTCTCTAGCACTATGTCTGGCTGGATGCTGCCATGTTCCCACCATGAAGATAATGAACTGAACCTCTGAAAGTGTAGGCCTGCTTCAGTTAAAGACTGTCCTGTATAAAAGTTGCCTTGGTCATGGTGTCTATTCACAACAATAGAACCCTAACTCAGACAAATAGGAAGAATAATTCAGCAGATCTGCCCTGCAGTATGATTGCAACAGTAATGTTGATACATTGTATTCTTGAAGAACACAGAGTAGGTATTACAAGTTCTCACCAAAAAAGTACATTAGTAACTAGTTTACCCCATTTCATGATATATCATGTTGCATATTACAAATCGATACCACTTACATCTATTTAAAATAATTTGTAAATAATAAATGTTTTGAGATAGTATTCTTTAAATACAATAAAAAGTGGAGTTGTTAAAAGAGATTTTTAAATATAAATCTCAGTCATAGAACAGCTATTGTAGAGGTGCTTTGCTTTTTTTCTTTATGGTTTTAAAAATAACAAATTATATAATTATGCAGCTGCCATCGTTGACAGGTTTGATATTGGCTCCTGTGAGGCGCTTCCATTTTCCCTACTGATTCCTATAATTCTCCTTTATAAAATGTAATGCATACTTAACAGTGAGGCAGGGACATCTTCTAAAGAGAAACTAGAAGGCAAGAAGAACACTAGTCAAGTAATTATACATAGAAAAACATCCAGATAACTCAGAATCTCTGCATGTATTCTACTAAATGAACTGAAATGGTGTTTATCATATTTACCAAAAGGGTCAGTTCTTTGAAAATATTTTGCCAATAAGAGTAATGAGTAAGACACAGTAAAAGCAAACAAACCAAAATGAAAAATAAAAAATAAATAAAACCCAGAGGGTTTCTTTTGATCATCTTCTTGTAAACCATAAACAATATCTGACAGCTACAAAATAATACAATCTCTTTTCCCCCAGACTATAGCAAGGGCACTGGGGTCTCATTAGGGGTTTTAACTTCAGTTTTATAGAAGTATAGAGATTACCACTGTGGTAGCATCTCCTAGAATAACAGACAGCAACTGAGACTCCTCTGAACAGGAGACAATGTCAGTACGACAGCCCAGCTCCCTGCAGAGATGACAAACATGTTTTCTCAAGCTGTTGCTGAAATCCGTTTTGTCCAATATTCTCAAAGACCATGATGGTTTTGTTTCCCTGACAACACTCTTGGATGTGCCTGGCCTTTATCCTGTTTCCTCTGGTCTACAACCAAGCAACAGTCCATCCCCACAAATTAATCTTTGCATCAAATGGAAAGTCACAAAAAAGGATGGACAGATGTCCCTCTGACCATCAGACATGTTTTATTTAAGAGTATAAAGATAATAATGGCTATATAAAACTTAATATTTAGATGTTCCATCCCTTTATCATAGGAAATGTATGACTACCCCTTTCCACAAGAACGGAGAAAAGATATTTTGTGAATATAGAGATTTTTTGCTATTCTCTTCAACATTGTTGTATTATATACATATATACTATGTGTGTATAAAAACATACATAGGAAATAGACTGGGAGCCAAGCATATAAACTCAGAAGCTGTCTGAGAATGTTGGGGTATTTCTAGAGAACTAAATCTATAGTAATGTCTTTTTAAAACCTAGTGAAAATATATGAGTAGGTAGCATGTTGACTTAATATTATGATATGTATTCTACCTTATTCTTTTATTGTTTTATAGACTTTAAGATCTCAAAATTAATAAAAGAGGACTAATATCTAATCACAACCCTCCATGCAGTCCTCTTTTGAAAAAAGTATTGCAATTAGATAGAACATTCATGCTTGTTGTTCTATTAGCAGTTTGCAGCAGAGAAATTTTCACTGGGCATTAATCAGTTCAATATCACAATTTTAACAGCACTAGTAACCCTGCTTTTAAATAAATATACTCAAATTCATGAGTAAGTGCCCCATATATCTGATTGACTAGAATAAGAAAGGCCTTGATACATGCTTAATGCCTTTCATGTGCTCTTGAAGGCAAATGAAGGAGCTGGAATAAATATATTATGGTTATATGTCCTTAATATAATTGCTTTTATGGAAATGAAGAAAATTCCCCCAGATATTTGGGCACTTTGGTGTTTTACAAGGTATACAGCAAAACTGGTGATGACTGTAAAGGGTGAAACAAGGATATTCACTAAAGAAATTATAAATAGCATAGCCTTATCATATATGCATGCATCACACACCAGCTAGTAACTATTCAGAACTTCTGTGGGTCTGTGTTGTTTATAAGACTTTTAAAAATACATCATGAAATTATTGATGACTGTTTATTCGGGACCCATGAATCATATCCTGAATCTATTATATAATTGTGAATCAGTTGGGGGTTTTAAGACTTATTCGTAACTCCATTTCCTTTTCAAAAGTGAGTTGCCATTTCTGCTTTGAGACTGCCTCTGAGTTTGGCCTATCTCTTGAGGCTAACACCAGGCACATCTGTTGATGTCCCCAAACATGATGACAGCAACAATAGTAGGCTTATAAAATGAAAGCCGGAGAGGGAAACTTTTCAAAACACAGCAGGGAAAATAGCCTGAAATGAGATAAGCAGCAGATGCTCCGGAGGGAAGAAGTCATCTGCAAGCAGTTAGTGGAATCGAGAACGCTGAAGGAGTTTTCCCTTCGCCAGATGCCTGAAATAGAGACAGATGAGCAATTCCTCTGAACTTCAGCAACAGCGCCAGCTGAAAAAGCAGACCCCTTCTGCCAAGGGTCACTTGTTGAAACTGTTGACTGTAAATCAGAATTCTCCTTTTGGACTGATGATACCCAGCAAATGGGTTCAAAATGTTTATCCATTCACCTTACCTTCGGCACAAAGACCGTTGTCATCTGTAGTTGCTGAAGTCTGGGAGATGGGGCACAAATTGTTAACCTGTTTTGAACAAAGGTACCTTTTGTAGAACCCCACATAACAGTGTCTCTTACCTTTCCATTGTAAGTGAAGAGTATCTCCAAGTAAAATAATCTACATTGCAATTGCATTACCATGGAGCATAGGATATTTAAGTCCAGCAATACAAATGAAAGAGTCTTTTAGACCTTTTCTTCTCTAATTATTCATGCATCGCCCTGTATCTTCTGACAGGTTTTTCTCTGTGTCATATTAACTACCTGGGTTCATTTTCCTCCTATATTTCAAATCTTCCCTTTCTTTTAGTACTCACTACTGGGGTTTCTGAAACATTAAAAATAACAGTGACTAGGAGAGCAGCCCACGAGGATAAGGATGCCTTCTACCTCGCCATCATATAATGTCAGTTTTGCTTCCTTTTATGCCTCTAAGGAAAGATAGATCTGAGTATCATAGGAAAGATCTTAACATTTTCAGCTCCACATCTTCCCGTTTTGCATTTCCAGCCCAGCACCTTCCGGCTCCATATCTTATGGTCTCCCCACTTCTGTGTATACCTTACCAGCCAATCAAGAATGCCTGTAACCTCCATCCTACTTTATGCCATAACACACTTTTTCTTCTCGTCTATGTCTACTTAGAGGCTGCAGTGGGGCCTCACTGGGATAATATCAGATTGTGCTCTAGACCAGAGTTCCCCACAATGCGTAGTGTGGTCTAATCACCGCTGCGTACTGCTAGAAATGCATATTTTTCTTATTTGTACAATTCAGCTTCTGACAACATGGATACTCTGAATTTACAATCCATTAATCTATGTTTTGCTAACGTGAAGATCATTGATTGTATCCGTCTGCATTTTGAGAAATGCTTGTCTAGATGACAGTACCAGTATTCTCTCTAGGAAATCTGTATACCATCTCTCTCAGAACCTTCTAGGAGGTACTCATAGGGCGTTGCCCAATTGAGAGAGCCTGGGCAATTTTTATATGTACATTTAGCTTCCTTATGGTGACCCCAAAATATAAAAAGGATCCAATAAATTTAAATTTGGTGTCAGCTTTTGGAATAAATCAGTGAGTTAATTGCATAAGTAAACCAACCTGGATCAAAAACAGATCAGCTAAGGGGCAGACCCGGTGCTTCTTTTAAAATGGCAGTCCCTTGATTTGTGTACAAAGCAGTGTTTCTCAACCTGTGAGTCACAACCCTGTTGGGGGTCATATATCAGATATCCTGCATATCAGATATTTTTATATTACAATTCATTACAGTAGCAAAATTATAGCTATGAACTAGCAATGAAATAATTTTTATGGTTAGGGGTCACCACAATATGAGAAACTGTATTAAAGGGTCACAGCATTAGAAAGGATGAGACGCACTGGTCGCGAGTAAGGATAGAGCAAGAGAAGTCAACGGATAAAATAACCAACGGTCTGTTTTTAAGTGAAGAACAAGAACTTTCTTCAAGAATTCATCTGAAGTATGTTGGAAATGTATTTAAAGTGAACGTAAGCATTTTTTCTTTTATTTTATGAGAGTTTGAGTAATAGTTGAAAAGATAATATTGTCGTGTTCTATAGCCTAGAATGCTAGCTGAGTTTTGGAGTTGAAAGTTCAAAGGTGAATCTAGCTAGTCTTACAGGTCAGAAAAAAGTCTTAGGTTGTTTCTCCCAGGATCCAAGACAACCCAAATCATCAGGAAAATTTGAAGTTTCCTTAGCAGGAAGCAGCCAAGGGACCAAAACTTCTCCCAGCTTTCCATGACACTTAGAATGCAACATATGATGCTCCAGCAATTAAATGACGCCTTTAATTATGAAATTTATACTTCAATGCCTATTGTTTGCAGATAGTGAAAGCTATAAGGATCATGGCAGACAAAAACCTATCCAAGAATAATTTTCAACTCCACTGTGGAGGACAAACAAATTGATACAAACAAGACAACAATGCCCAAAGGAGTCAATTTGCATCAAGCCGCATTGCTCTGCATTAGGTCTCGTCTCTCTCAGCTCACTGCTCTGAAAATGTAGAAGGGTGAATGATCTCACAGCTAACCACATTAAATGTGCTGCTCAGATCTGTTATCTGTAAGTCTGAGAGACATTAATAAAGCACAGACAAATAGAACAGACATCAAGAACACAGAGACTGCCTCATAGCTCAACGATTTTTGACAAAATAGTTTACATCAAACTATAAACTCAGATATACAGACCTTACTGCAAATGTACAGACCCCAAATCCAGTAAGCATTCTGAATTGCCACAGGAAGAGGGAGAATTCACTAAGGACAATCTCTATACATCTTTTCTCCTCGAGGTACACTGGGTATTCAGAGAAATTCTGCCCCTAAGTAAAAAAGGGAAGAATTTAACACTTTTGTTTTGTGGTATTTATTTCCCTATTTTTCTAAATAGACCCAAAATCCTGAACACTTACACATACATACACATATGTGCGTATACATACACTGACATGTATACATATAAAAATCTTTGACTGAATTTCAGGAATGCAATTCCTTTTGTGAATTGACTAGTACTCAGTAGGACACTGCATCCCATAACAATAGGCCATAGCTTTTCCAGCACACAACACTATGTTCTGAACTTAGAGCCATGTGAACAAATTCACACCCAAAGCAAAACCACCAAAGGGCCTGGCCAGCTTCCAGTTGCACTTCCCACATTCTTTTGCAGGAATGAAGAACAATTTGTGGTTGAAAATGAAACTGCCTTTTCCCAACTATGATTGACCTTTGACCTGATAGAAAATGTCTTGAGGCCTGTGCCTTCCAGGCCTTAAAGTTTTCTACTCTACAACTTTTACTCCAGAAGACACCCTCGGGAAGTTTCAGTGTCTCTCAAGGTCTGGCCTGCACTTTTTGGGTTCCCTTATTGTTTCTCCGATGTGTGTTCCCTATCCCTGAAACGCCATTAGTTCTCATTGTTGCAAAGAGTCCCTGGAGAGTGAAATGGGGCCACTTCTGGATGCATGAAACAGTCAGAACTGTAAATCAAATAGTCTACAGGGCTAGATACAGGACAAAATAATACCTATGGTTTAAGAAATAAAGGGATTTATCAAGTCGTGACCAACAAAGATTATTAGTGTCACGGTCATTGTTCTCCTCTTAAATATTTAACTTGATTGCCATAAAAGTACTAGACAGAGAAACAGTCACTATTATTTGAAGTAAAATTTTTTTAACAAATTTAATAATTTGACCAATTTTACATAGGTATTGAAGAGCAAGATAGATGCTGTATAAAGTGTATTTAATTAAACTTTGAAAAGATATATTCAAACCTTGCTGTTGATTTATCAAACAGCCTCACATGAGTGTGATACACATAACCACGTAGAAAGAAAACCTAACGAATACAATTTATTAGATAAGACATTTCTTTTAACATAAAAGTGAACATGCATGTGATGAGATAAATTTGTATGAAAACGGCACTCCTATAAATTTAGATTGTCTAAGCAACAATTATGTACCTAGGATTTTATAAAATGTTGACCTTTTAGGCTCAAAAGTTCATAGGTAGTTAAGCATGTGCATGTATTGCAGGTATAATACATGCAAGAGTCAAGCGTGAAGGTTTAAGAAGCCACTAGCTTCAAGTCATTGAAAGTGCTTTATACTTTAAAAACAAGAAAGTCAACCACATTGCATCAAACTCAGCCTATCTCCCTTTAAATTCTTGGGAGAAAAAGACTAAGGAACTTGTCCTTCTTCTCACTCCCCTTGTCTTTAAGTTTCTGCTGGTCATCTTGCTGTGCTCCAGTGTTCTTGTCAAAGCAGAGGATTCTGGGGGATTTTCCTGGTTATTGTTATAATTTGTTTAGTATACACATTTATATAAAAGAATGCACATACTACTAGATTTCCTCCTACCTGCCCCTAATTTATTATTGCTATACAGTACACAAGAGGACACATGGGATGTTAGTGGATGATTCTAAATCCTTCGTAGTGTCCAACTGAAAAGGCTATACTCACAAGGGAGAGAAGGTGTTAGGATATTTCAAATATGCTGAAAATTACAACTAAATCCAACTTTCTGAAAGAAGCAAGATCATAACTATTCAACTCTCATCAGTGTTATCAGTTGCAGCTATTCTGGATAAAATATCCACAGTGTACAACGTAGTAGACACAAGCCAAAACTTACAGAGAAATAATGACTGAATTACCAACCCCTGGCTTTTATGGAAAGCTTTTTTTTTAAAATATTGGTCTCCACTGGAGTAAGACAAACTCTAAATACAATATGGAAATAAAAGTTGTACATCAAATGCTTTTCTTTTTGAATTCATAAATTCCACAGAATCCTAAAAATTGGAAGCCGGAAGGCATCTTAAAAGTCAACACATATATGTGTGTAACAACAGTTAATGAAAAAAAGAGGTCATAAATTTGAAAGAATAGCAAGGAGGAGTATATGGGGGGGTTTGAATGGAGGGAAAGGAAGAGAGATATCTTTGTAATTATATTGTAATCTCAAAAAAAAATCACATAGCCAGAGCTAGTGAAGTAATTCAACCTGTAAAAGTGCTTGCCACCAATCTTAATTGAGTTTGACTCCAAAACTTACATGGTAGAAGAGAACTGACTCTCCTACGAGTTGTCCTCTGACCTCTAGGTGCATACCAGGGCACAGATACCCACATACACAGTCAATTAATCAATCAATCAATGTAAAAACATCATGTACTCCAATTTATGGGAGTCAGATGTACAAAGATAACCTGATGTATCCCATACCACATAGTTAAACTGAAAGAAATTCTGTTGCTCAACTCTTCCTTCTTTGAAGCAATATAGGACTCTTGCCAGAGGTACAGTCTTGAGGCATCATCTCAGTGGGAAACTGGTACCTGATGATGTTTAAAGTTGCCTTCATGACCACTCCAACTCTCTCCACTCTACAAAACTTAACGGCTTTAGAATTGGATCTCTGGATGTTCGTGATCGAGATGGGTTGCAACTATTACAATTTTAGCCATGATTCTATTCACCTGTGGCCCTTGTGTACTCAACTACTGCCTTAATTTTATGTCTTCTCATTTATAGTTGATCTATACTCACAATAGTCTTGCAATAACCTAATTCTACCTATTGAATACCCCTCAATCTCCAAAAGTTAGAAAGTGTGGAAACCTTAAGCCTTTCTATGCCTGGTTTCAGCTTGAGGTAGCTATACGAGCTGACATTCATTTGGTAAATAATTTTAGGGTCTCAGCTCTTGACAGGGATAAGTTACCAGACTGAATTATTAGCAAGCTTGGACACCATTAAAGACAGAACCTTCTCTCATAATCAGTTTTGGTCCCTACA